>NC_060268.1:164235892-164422776 GCF_021613505.1 Equus quagga
GGGGGGGGGAGTTGGGAAAATAAAGCAGAAAAAAAAAAAGATTGGCAACAGTTGTTAGCTCAGGTGCCAATCTTTAAAAAAGAAAAAAAGAAAATTCTGTCTGAGGAATACAAGCAGTCTAAAATCCAACTTTTGCCCCAAGTAGTTTGCAATCTAGCTGTGGAGACAAGCAACGGAAGCACCCAGCAGAGTATCAGGAGGGATGCGGTGCAGGGAGCCTGCTTAAGAGCGTTTGGGGGTCAGGCAAGCCTAGGTCCGCATCTCGCTCCTGCCACTGCTGTGCCTCAGTCTCCTTATGAGAATGTTACCTCCTTCACCAGGTTGTTGTGAGTCTTAAAGGAAGATAATAAATGTGAAGTGCTCAGCACGGAGCCCTGCCCTCAGTCAGTGCTCAGTAAACAATAGCCATCACTTACAATAAGGAGATGGGACCCTGGGTGGGACTCTCAGTGTTTTTGAGATTTCAGAGGTCAGAGGGGAGGTCACTGTGGCCAAGAGATGAATGTCTGGGTCACAGACAATCTGCTGGCCTATGTATCTCCAGGTGGGGTCCCCGACAGACCACCCCAAGAGACTGTGAGGCAAAGGGTCTGTGGCAGGGGGCTTGCCCGGTGGCACAGCAGTTAAGTTTGCACGTTCAGCTTCAGCGGCCCAGGATTCACCGGTTCAGATCCCGGGTGCAGACATGGCACCACTTGGCAAGCCATGCTGTGGTAGGCATCCCACATATAAACTAGAGGAAGATGGGCACAGATGTTTGCTCAGGGTCAGTCTTCCTCAGTAAAAAAGAGGAGGATTGGCAGCAGATGTTAGCTCAGGGCTAATCTTCCTCAAAAAGAAATACAAAAAAAAAGGTCTGTGGCAGGATCCGGAAATCTGCAATTTAACGAGTCCCCCCAGTGACGTTTAGGCCACTCAAGCTGGGAACCATTGCCTCCAGAGTGGCCATACTTAGCAGGCCAGACTCCCCTGGTTTTTGCCTTTCAAAGCAGCATTTAGAAGCCTTTCTCTTGGAGGTACACGGAGGCCTTAACCCTGCCATCCGTTCCCTGCTTTTCAACGTGCGCTCAGAGAAACACCTGGTTTGCAGATCCCTGGGGGCTGTGTAAAATGCAGGTCTGGGACCCAAAGAGACCTTCTGAATAAGGATCTCCAAGGATGTGGTCCAGAAATCTACAGAGAGTTGAGTTCCTGAGAACACTGACTCACTCTGCCCTCTGCTTGGGGTGCCTGTCCTCCATAATTCCACCTCCTGAGCTCCTTTGTCTTCCAAGGCCTAAACACCATCTCTCCTATCCCACTCAGTCCCAAGGCTGAGCCGGGTCCTCTTGCCCAGTGCCTCCCCACCCCCGACCCGTAACTGCACGTGTCTGACCATATTGTGGGGTCTATGGGTGTGTCATCTCCTCCTGGTCCAAGCCCCCTCCCTCACACACGTGTGTTCATTTATCTCTTGAATCTCAGCTTCCAGCAAGTGGTGCACACTCAGCAGGTACTGCGTGAATGTTCCAGGTATAAATTTGGGGGTTAATCCTTCTCCCCTCCCCCATCCCTCATGACATTAAAAATTGCCAGAAGGCAAGGTTTACATCCCAACACCAGCCCTGCACTACAACTAGCCTTCAGTAAGTACTCAGTGAAATGAAAGGCTGACTTCATTTCATTGTTGAAATCAGGACTTCCGTGGTTCCTAGTAACTGAGGCAGGCTGGACTATTCGCACATAATCACGATTAATAACTCCTAACAAAGCAGGGTTTTTACTTGCTGGTGGAGTCCTACTTAATGACTGGAAATTTCCTGTCTTCCGCTTTCCAGCCCCTGAGGTGTGGCCACCTGGAGAAAGCCCAAGGGAGCCCGCGCCTGGAACCAAGATCAAGGATCACCAGCTACACAGTGTCACTATGTTTAAGCCTCCAACCAATGGCTTCCCATCTGGCCGAGGGTAAAATCCTTACACGCCTCTAAGACGCTTGGGCTCTCCCTCCCAACCCCCATCCTCCATCCCTCCAATTCTTGTTTTTTCTCTGACATCATCTCCTGCACCTCTTCCTATGTCCAGACAAGGGTTTCTCAGCCTTGGCACTATTGACATTTGGGGCCAGAAAATTCTTTAAGAGCAGGGGGAGGCTGTCCTGTGCATCGTAGGATGTTGAACAGCATCCCCAGCCTCGACCCACCTGACACTAGTAGCATCCTCTCCCCAGTGGTGACAACAAAAAATGTCTCCAGACACTGCCAGATGTCTCTTGTGAGGAGGGGGCAAAATCCCCCAACCCCTACCCTGTTGAGAACCACTATCTAGACCACTCCATTCCAGCCCCACTGCCCTCCTTGCTGTTCTTGCTCGCACCTCAAGGTCTTTGACTTTCTCTTCCCTCTGCCTGGATAGCTGCTGGCTCTCTCTTGCACTTCCAGGTCTTTACTCAAACGCTATCTGCTCATCGAGACCCTCCCTATTTAAAATTGCAACCCATCCCAATAATCCCTAAAACCCTTCCTTGCTTAATTTTTCTCGATAGCATTTATCACTATCCCACATACCACAAGTCTTACTCATTTTGTTTAGTGTCTAGCTACCTCCAGTGGAATGTAAGCTCTCTGATTATGAGATTTTGTTTGTTTATCTGATGTTTTGCTTTGGCTTTCTCTGTGCACTGCTGCATCCTTGGGCTTACAATTGTGACTGTCACACAACAAGCAATCAATAAATATTCACTGAATGAGTGAATGAATTGGACAGCTCTAATTCCTTCCTGCCCCGGAAAGCTCTTGAGTCAGGAGACAGGCCAAACCTGTGTCACTTCTCCAGCTCTCTGGCCACCCAATCCATGGGGGCAGTGTTGAGGGTGGGGGTAGACTCTATGCTGGGCCTCTAAACATTTGACCACCTCCCTCACCAGTGTTTCCTTTAATTACTCCTCTTGTGAGAATTAAGAACATCCTATGGGGGGTGGGGCTTTCAGAGCGGGCGAATGAACAAGCAGTCCTTCCCTTTCCTTTCTTTCCCCTCCCACATTTCTTTTTATGGCTGTAGGTATGGCAGGAATGCGTGTGCAGCCTCAGGATACCCCTGTCCTTGGGTGGGGAGCCCATGTTTACATATATATACATATATACAAAGAAATATTTACATATATATATATAGTGTTTTTAGTTATACAAGTAATAGTAACAGCTGACCTTTTCTGTGTGCTTACTGAATGCCGGCATTGTGCTAAGCATATGCATCTCCTTGTTTAACCCTCTAAACAACCCGGTAAGGTCGGTTTTGTTATTATTGTCATCCCACTTCTACAGATAAGCTGCAAGAGCCTCAGTGTCTGCTCCAGAGCCACATAACCGAGTTTGAAGCCAAGCAAGATGGTCTGACTCCAACATCCCCCTCATTCCTAACCCCTACAATAACAGCCTCTCTCAAAAGATGTGTTCTTTAGCAGAAAGTCAAACAATAAAGAAAGTAAACAGGGAGAGCCCATCACACGCCCCCAAAGGAGCTGCTGTTAGCTGGTAACACTTTCTTACTAGTAGAATTTTTTATACCAGCAGAATGTATGTAAGTATATAAAAAGGGCTATATAACACACACCCATCTAGTTAAGTGGGATTTTTCTTTTCTACAATGGTAGTGCCAGACTTATTGTTCCACTTAGTTTTTTCACTCTCTAATAATAAATTTTGGGCCAGACCTTTAAACTTCACTAAGTTGATGCCTTTCCTCTTATAAGTTTTAGGTTGATGTTCTGGCTGCTAAGGCTAAGGATGAAGTGATATGATGAAGACAAAACTAAGGACGAAGCGAGATGGGGTATATAATGCGCTGGCCAGCCAGCAGCTTGACACGTTTAGACTCTTACAAGCTCAGGAGCTGCCTGTAGAGGGGTGTTTGTTGCTCTTATTTAGCATAGGTGGCTTCAGGCGCCACCCCCTTCGCTGAGAAATTAATAGGCTTCCTGCCTGGATCAGACATTCTCAAAGACAAGCTCCCCTGGGGTCAGCCCCAGGTAACCTCTTGGAGCTTGGGCTAAAGGGAGTCGAGGGGCTTCCATTTTTAGGATCCTTAAGGATTAGACCCATGACATCAACTCAGCTTCCAGGTATAGCTACTATTCTAGGTGCCAAACTCATGGCAGTAGTTCATTTAATCTACAGAAACCTATCAGGTCGTTTTCGCTGCCCCCATCTTAGAGATGGGAAACTGAGGCTCAGAGATGTTAATAACTCACCCAGGATTGTAGCGCTAGTAAGAGGCAGCGCTGTGCCTTCTCACTAGGGCCTCACAGAATCACAACAGAAGGCTGGAGCTGTTTGAAATCTAACTCCAGCCCCTTATTTTACATAAATGAAGCACACAGCCCAAGACCCTAACAAACTTAGTTTCAGGCCACACAGCAGGTGGAAGGAATTGGCTGAGTTTCCAGTTTTTCAAACTACATTTGCTATAAAAGGCCTCCAGGGAAGTTGGTGGAACTGAATGAAGTGGAGTCAGTTCTGCATCCTGGTGGCCCAGAGGCACTGGAATCACTGACTTCCTGGTGAGGATTTGCCCACAGCTAAACAGAATTAAGCTGCATGTCACACGGATCAAGGGCTGGGGACCCTAATCCATAACTTCCCCCAAAGAGAAAAACCTACACCTGCTGAAGAGGGTGAGTTGATGGAGCTGCCCAGAAGGGGTGTGTGCGGTGTGGGGGGTATTATTACCGGAAACACCAGAGAAACTGACCCTTCCAACTGACCTACTCACTCCCTCCCGCCAGTCCTTTTTACCAACAAGGACCATCCTTGAATCCAGGCCCCTAATTAAATCCCTTCAGCCCCGATCTGCCAAACCACATGTATAGCCGCCTAGAAGTACTTTTTTTTCCAGTTCACTCTTTTTTGTTAAAACAAACAAAACCCTCTGCCCAAAGGGGTGTAGGCAAGGATATTCTTCAATTGGAGACCCGGGTAAATAAATTATGCCAAATTCACACCACGGAATTGTCTGAGGCCCCCCAAAAGAATAAGGGGCATCCAGGACACGATACCATAAGTAAGCCTGGTAAATGGAGAAAAACAATTTGCAGAAGGATAAGCAGAATAAATAATTGAAAAGTAGGAAAGGAGACAAAGAGTATCACAACCTCATAAGGAAAAATTTGGAAAATACAGAAAAGTAGGGGGGATCACCCCTCCCCCACCTCCCACCCTGAAAAAGAACCATTGTTAATATTTGATATATTTCTCTCCGGTCTCCTTGCTAGATGTGGTCGTGTTATAGAAGGTGGTGGTCAGAACACACTGAAGTGTGACCAGGGCTCGGATCCCAGCTCTGCCACCCTCTACCTGGGGGAGCCTCAGTCTCCAGATCTGTTCCGTGGAGATAATTCCACCCTCGGGGTGGTTGTATTGTTCCATGAGGCCAAAGATGAACAGCACCAACTGCCTAGGAAGTAGCACTCAATAAATGCAGCTATTGTTATTATTTGTAACCTGCCATTTCCCTTAACATTTTAACATAATTGATTTTGAATGTTATGCAGTCTTTGAAAACATCACATTTAATGGCTGCTGGATATACCAATTTCTTCACCATTCTCTTATGAGAAATGTTTTGGCTGCTTCCATTTTTACCTTCTTATAAATAGCTCTGTGAGGAACACTGTTGTGAGCATAGCTTTACCTCCCCCGGATTTTGGAGATTTTCCTTAAAATCATTTCCCAAAAGTGGAATTACTAGGTTAAAGGGTAATAAACATTTTTAGACTTCATATACATAATTCCTGATTGCACAAAGCAGGTGTTATTTCCAGATTTAACCGCCCCCCATCTTATGGTTCCCAGAACCTCCCTGCCCCACCCCCACCCCCAGCATATCTTCTCCTCCCTGGAGACCCACACCTGGCTCTTCCTCCAGTCCTCTCTGTGCTGCCTCCTATCCCATCTCCTTTAGCCTCACAGCCTTTCTCCCCTCTGCCTGTGTAAATCCTCCCTGGTTTTCAATTCTTACACATTTTCCCAGCCCACCGTGACTGAGTGGGCCCTTGGCCATCCCCTCTTCCTCTGATCTCACCCAGCCCCTTGAACCTATGACCAAACCCAGATTGACTTGTTGATCTTCTTTCCCTTTCACGATTTCAGATTCAGGTCCATAACAACCAGACAGTAAGTCCTTGAGGTCAAGAATGAAGTCTTGGGCTTCTCTTCCTTCCCCACTCAGCCCAGGGCTGAGCAGTATGGTGCTAGGACCAGAGTCCCCCTTTCATGTATTCATTGGGCAAAATGTCATACTAGGGTCAGCTGTGGGCCAGGCTGGGGACTCTGACTGGCTCCTTGGTCAGGGGGAGAGAGGGAAAAGTAAATAATCAAGTGTAACCATGAAGGACAGAGGCTTTGATGTAAGTTCATAACAGAAGAGAGAGAGGGAGAGGTCAGCTCAGCCTCGTGGGCTTTGCTCAGTAGGTGACACTTGCTGAATGTCTGGCTGCGTGACCCTGAACAAGTCATTTAACCTCTCTGAACCTGGGTGCCCCCATCTGTACTAGGCTCTCTTCAGTAGGATATAATGAGGCTAAACAAGATATTTAGGTGAACTTGCCAAGCCAGAAGCATGCAGCAGTTGCTCAATAAATGTTTGCTTATGGTGAGGGCTCAGCACAGATTTATGGATTAATAAATTGTCTGGGGCTGCACCGGCAGGATGTTGACAGCTGTAGGGCTCGTGCGTCTCAGTAGGCTTGTTTTTCTTGCTTGGGGAATAGGTTGCTAGATGCCCATTTCTTCCATCAAGGGGCAAGTTTCTTGCAGGGTTTAGCTGCCTGGGTCTTGAGTCTAGAGTCTGGAGGGACATGCGTGAGGGTTGCCATCTGTTAGGTGTGATATATGCTTACAAGAAGTTTACTCGTGAATCATCTTTGCCTCCAGTGTGGTGAAGCAATGGGATGGAATGTCGAAAATGCCTCCTTTTACATCCTTTTTCTGGGCAGGCTGCAAACTCGCTCCCATTTAAGCTGCAAATCATCCTGCCCTAACAGGGAGAACTTCACACGAGGCCCCGAGGAACGAGGCTTCCGGGGGTGATGTCACCCAGGGTTCGAGGAACTTCAAGGGCACCAGGCTGGGCTCTTATTCATCCTCCCCGCCGTCAAGGGGGGCTCAGAACAGGCCCATCCCTGCAACAGATGCAGCTCAAGGTTACGGCCAAGGTCAGACCTATTAGGTGTCTTTTGGTGGTGTGGGTGGAACAGGGATTACTGGCCTCAAGTTTAGATTTAATGCTGAGAGAATCCTTAGATATCATCTAATTCAATTCTCCTCCCCTTTTGTGGAGGGGGAAACTGAGGCTCAGAAAAGTCAAGAGATTTGTTCAAACTCACACAGCTATGGCATGAGTTATAAAGCTAGGACTTGAACCTGGGTCTCCTGACTCCTGGTACATTGCTCTTTCCAAACCCCACAGGTGCGATAGTCTCATCATCCTCTGCTCTATCTGGGGTTACATCTCAACCCACCCCTACCCCCAGTCTACACCAGTCACTATAACACTGACAATAGAGCTACTGTCTATTGGATAAGTTACTGAAGTAAGCACCAGGCTAAATGTGCAGGATGTACTGTCTAACTTAAGTCTTTCAACACCTCTAAGAGTTAAGTACTATAATTCCTTGCTACTCCAAGTGTGGTCTGTGGCCCAGCAGCATCAGGATCACCTGCAAGCTGGTTGGAAATGCAGAATCTCAGGCCCCAGAATGAGAATTTGCATTTCAACAGGCTCCTGTGATTTTATGCACAATCAAGTTTGGGAAGTGCTGCCATAAGTAATCCCACTTTGGAGACAGGAAATTGATGCATAGAGAGGGGAAGTGACTCCCAGAGTGACCCACAGCAGGTCAGATGCAGAGTTCTGGTGGAAACTTGGGGAAAGCCCTTGCTCTGAACTTGAGGTTTAGGAATGTTTTCCACTAGTCGTAGGCCAGGGGTGAAAGGATTCTAGCCCACCCCCACCCTCCCAGGAGCAAGGAAGTTACTGATGAAAAAGAATATCCCAAGTGCTTTACAAGGTACTTTCATGTCTACTATTTGGTTTCTACTTTACAAATTATTAATTATCCCAACCTTACTCAAGAAGAAACTATAGCTTGGAGGAGTTTAAGCCATTTGTAGAAGGCTACATTGCTGGCCATTTGCAGAGCCCGGGCCCAACACTGGTCTGCTTTACTCCAGAACCCAAAGACTGTTTCCCTAAGCACGGGATGGCATCCTAGTGGCAGGAGAGGCTGTATACTGTAGGCCGTACACAGACAAAAGTCTCCCATTTGAATTGTGATGTATTTAAATTTCTACTACAAAAAAATAGAATTAGATTATCAAACCCCAGATACTATTGCTTAAGACAGAATAAGAGTTTGGGTTTTTTTTTTCTTTTAATGCATCTCTGTAAAGTCAATTTCAGGGATGATAGAGGAGGTGGTACTCAGATGTTGCAAAATCCATGAGGGTGGTAAGAGAAAGAATGGAGTCTGAGAAACATCTACAGATACCAAACTACAGAGGGAGGGAGAGAGAGGGAGGGAGAGAGAGAGAGTGAGAGCTCTACCCAGAAGTTGTTGACATTTCATGTATGGGTGGTTTTTGTCCCATGGCGCCCCCATCTTCCTTGCTTCCAAGGTCTTAGTTGGAGTAAACACAATGCTCGCTCAAGGGCACACACATCTCATTAAAAAGAAAAGACCAAGTTGCACTAGTCATTTATCCTTCTGGCCTGAATCTCTAGGGCTGAAGCTGGAGAGATGACAAACTTGCTCCTTTTAACCTCCTCCCACCCCCAGCCCACTTCCTTTCAAGGATGCCCCCGCACCTTCTAGACCAGACTTGACGTGCTGCATGGGGGAGGCAGGAACTGGGGATAAAATCCCCCTCCCATTCTTCAGGAATAGACTGTGGCCCCTCAATGGAAGGGAAAAACTGCATCTCTTTGCTTTCAAGTGTTTGCCTTCTTCCCTCTCTTCCTTTCTCTAACCACTCCTAGGGCCCTTAATAGTCATTCTTTTTTTGTAGGACCTTTGAACTTTGAGTAAATGGGTATTCTTTGCTGCATCCTGGTTTCATTCAGGAATAATAAGTAAAGAATTCTGGCAAATAAATAAAATGTCTTCTAGGAGTCTGGAAAACTGTTATGATAAGGAACAAGGACTGTTATCTTAGAAAAGAGAGGTTGGGAAGGGTCAAGATGGCCATCTTCAAATATTTCAAAACAGCTCTAGATTTATACTGTATTTCTCCAGACCTGGAAGCAAAGGGTAGAAGATACAGGGAAGTTGGCTTCAGCTATGTGACCTTGGTCAACTGTAAAATGGAGGCAACAGTTTTTACATCACAGGGTGGTTGTAAGGATTAAGTGAAGTGCTCAGAACATACCTGGCATCTCATAAAAATCCCAGGATACGCTTGTTTCCTTTTTTGGCCTCATTCAAAAATGTCTCATGAGGCACTAAGCTCCCTCTCTGGAAAATTTCAAGATAGAATTATAATTCCTTACTGCCAAGATTCTGGGCTTCGGTGCTGCCATGACTTTTCATAAAGAAAAACACTGGCTTACATAGAGCCCTCGCCACGCTCCAGGCATGCAGAGAAAGGCTTTTCGTAGGTACTTCGTTTAATCTTCTCATCAGCCCTACAAGGTAGGTACTATTATTATCTCCATTTTTTTCTTCAAATGAGAGGACTTTGGCTTATAGAGGTGAAGTAACTTGCCCAAGGTCACAGAATCAGTAAGTGGCAGATCAGGGGCTTAAACCTCAGGGTGTCACACTTGAAAGTCCTTGCTCTTAGAATTGGAGGGGTTATTTAGCAAATCAAAACTCCTTTCCTAGGCTCGCCTGCTCTTATACTCCAGCCTTTATTGATCTCTCTTCGTCCGCTCTCAATATCAAAACATCCAATTTAGCACTTATTATTGTGTGAACAGCTTCTTGTCTCTCCTACCTTACTGTAAGTGGGTCTGGGGATTTTGCTCTTTACATATCCCCCTCTACTCAGTGAGCCTTCAGAAGACAGCAAGTAACTCCCTCTTTCCTGCCATGGCTACCCCCATCTTCTTTTCCTGTGACATTAGAAAACAGTCTTTTCTTGGCTAGAACAAATACTACAGTCTGTTCAACTAGCTAACATTTATTGAGTTCTTAACATGCGCCAGGCATTGTTCTCAGTACTTCACATGTATTAACTCACTGAATCCTGATAGGCACTTCTAAGCTAAGTCCTATTTTCACTCCCATTTTACAGAAGAGGAAGCTGAATGTACCAGCATCAGGACCGAGTAAATGAGTGAATGCTTTGCTGATGGATAATATTATTTGCAACAACAACCATAAAAATACCTTATGCTTGCATCATGCAATACAGCTTTAGGTACATTATGTCACTGTCACTCATCATTAGCAGGTAGGCACTAATGTCCCCATTTTATAGCAGAGGAAACCACGGCTCTAAGAGGGTGAGTGATTCTCAGGAGTCACACAGCAAGTGCTGTCTGTACCCCTGACGGAACATTGTATTTCCTCCATTCTAAGATCCTGGGGGCGAGAGAGATGGGAGGGCCATGGGGAGGAAAACGCCTAGACACACAAAAGGCACTCTATTAATATTAGGTAAGCGAATAAAAGCTGGTCACAGCAGAGACTGAATGGGAGAGAATGACGAATAGAACAAGGTCCTGCCTCATCCACTCACATGTTAATTTAAATTCTGCTTTTTTTCCTGAACTCACCCTCACCCCTATTCCAAACCAGTAGGGTACACAGGCATGGTTATTTACCCAAATCCGGTCTCAGACACTCTCCTCTTCCTCCTAGGCCTGTGGCCGATGAACTCTAGTTCCTGATCCTAGAGACTGTGCATCCACAGTCTCTTATGTTGCCTCCTTACCCAGGGTCTAAGGCCCTCATTTATGCTCTGGCCAACTCTCTTCCCAAGTGCCTCCTAAAAAGCCAGCTGCTGTCAAGTCTCAGCAAGCACTGAATTCCATTCCACCAAGACTGATTGAGCTCTTACCAAGTGCTAAGTGTTATGCCGGGAGTCACAGATGGTGGGATAAGTCCTGAGTGTGGCCCTGGAGCCTGCAGGATGATAGGAGGATAGATAGCACTCCTGTGTCAGGTTGGGGGAGTGGGAAACCGCACAAGTGTGAGGACCCCTAGGAGGGCGACTGATTAACAGGCTGGGGGGCTTTGGGGCAGCTTCTTGGAGGTGCAACAGTAGCTCTGGAGTTGGCGTGTAAAGGTGAAGAAGGATTCCTATAGGAAGGAATGGCGGAGGCCGTCAAGGCCTGAAGAAAGGGTGGAGGCAGCAACATGCTGGGCAAGTTGAGGAAACAGGCAGTTTGTTGTGACTGGAGCCTGGGAATGGGGAAGGTGGGTAGGGAGAAAAACAAGGATAGAGGTGGGTTATGGCCAATTGGTTGGAACAAGGACCTTGGTGTTCCACTAAGGAATCTGGATTTTATCAGACCGTGCGTAGGTGTCACTGAGGGTTTTTGAGCAAAGCAGATGGGCTCTGTGCTCAGATCTATGCTTAAAAAGATCACAATGCAGAGGACAAGAGAGCAAAGAGAGGGCTTAGAGCTTGGGAAACAGGATGCTACTGTAGGGCCCGGTGGCTGGATAATGGGGCCCTTTAACTACAGCCACGGGCAGGACAGGCTACATAATTTGTGGCGTCCAATCCAAAAGGAAAAAGCAGACTCCTTTGTCCAAAAATTAAGAATTTCAAGAGAGTGACAGCAGAGCATTAAACCAAGCATGAGGTCCTTCTAAGTATGGGGCCCTGTGCAGCTGCACAGGTCACACACCCATGATGCTGGCCCCGGCCATGGGACTGGAAAGGGTAGGTCAGAAGAGAGATCTGGAAGGCAGGATTCTGGGACTTGGTGATCTGTTGGACATGGGAAGGAAGGGAGCAATCTGATTGACGGATGACCATCCTACACTGGTTGCCGGACCACCCCACTGCTTACTGGGCACCCCCCTGGGGGGCCCAAGATCAACTCTAACTTATTAATACATCTAAAGTTCACCCCTTCCTCCTCCTGCTACCCACCCAGACCTGTTCCTGTACAGTCCCTATCTAAAGATGTCACCATTCACCCAGTCACCCCAGTTTAAAACCCTGGCATCACCCTCTACTCTTCTCTCCCCATCCCAACACTTCTGGCAATTTACTTCCTAAATGTTTCTCCCATCTGTGTGGCCTCTTCAATTGCTGCTATCACTGCCAAGTCCCACAGGCCCTTATCAGCTCAGGCCTGGATTACCCACAAAAGCCTCCTGTCTCCATGACTCAGGTCTGGACTAACCCACCCCTGCTCTCAAATAAAACATCCATCCTCCACAGTATTGCCACAGTGAGGCCCCCAAATGCTCCCCAACCAGGTCACTGAGTAAGACCCCTCATTGGGGGCTGCTCCAGCCAAAGGATAAGATCCAAATGCTTTAAATGGCACACAAGTCCCTCCGTCATCTGTCTGCTTAATTTTCTGATAAACGCCAGAAGTGCCTTAGTCTCCCACACAATTCCAGCACATACCATGCTGGGTTTGCTTTTTTCTTCTTTACCTCAAGCAGTTTCCTCTGCCTGGAATGCTCCCCTCCCCCTCCACGGCCTGGCTAACCTCGATTCATTCTTCGAAATTCACCTCAGCTCTCCTCACCCTGGATGCTCTTCCATACTGACTACAGGACCTTAAAGAGGCCATGGCTGCTCCATACATGTGTGGTTTTGGGGAAATGTCTGGGTGTGGATGGCACCAGTGACACTGGGGAGGACCAGGTGCAGGGATGGCTGGCATGGATAACATCAAAAATAAAGAAAACCCCCACATTACGTTGTCGTTAAGACTCCACTGCAGGACGAGGACAGAGCCTCTGACTCAATGCAGCTGTGACCAGAGGCAATGTCAGCTATCTGGTGTCCAGTTTGATTGCATTTGATTTCAGAATTTGATCTCTGCTTCCTTCTAAAAGCCTCATTCCCCCATGTCGGTAGTAAACAAACCCCTCTCTAGTGGAGGCAGGCTCCAGCCAACAATAATATGGTTCCTAGTGAGCTTGAGGGTAGAGACATGTTTCCCTCACACGTGTGCCCACAGCTAGAAGAGCCTGGGCACAAAACCAACCCTCAATAAATACTTGCTGAATGGGTGAATCGTGCCCCAGTTTCCCAAGGCAGCGGATGGGAAGCTGAAGCTGCTGGGGACTGGTGGGGGCAGACAGCCTGGGATTATAGTTGATCCACAGATAATCCCCCAAATCCAGAAGCCACCTGGACAGTCGGCTGGTCTGAGCTCCGTCAATGGAAGCATGTTGATGCTGCAGCTGATTTCACAACAGATTTTCCAGGGGCCAGAAAACGGCTCCACAAAAAACAGTTATTCTACTTATCATTGGAAGGTGACAGAGAAAAGTACTGTCAATCCTTGGAGGGCAGAATCCATTTGGGGAGATTAACTTGCTGGCTCTTCTCTCTCCATTTTTACTTTTGGGTACTTTTATTATGGAAAATCGCAAACATACAAAAAGTGGAGAAAACAGTATAATGAACCCCCAAGTACCCATCACTCAGCTTCAACGATTACCAACACAAGCCCAAACTCGAGTCATCCATAACTCATCTCTTGAAGCAAATCCCAGCTATCATCTCATTTCACGCGTAAAGACTTTGGTAAGCATCGGAATCCATTTCTGACTCATCTGAGGGCACTAGCCAAGGGCTCCCCTTGCTCTGCCTTACACGGTGCCGGCCCCCAGCAGGTTCTGAACCTACGTCTATGAAACTCAAAGCCCGATTGTGCGGCGCCGGCCCTGCCTCCCCCGCTTCCTCTTCTTCCCGCACAGCGTGGGTCACCTCGGCCCCATGGCGTTCCTGACACCCCACCGGCAGTCCCCGGTGATGCGCGAGTGAGTCTCTCCGAGCGATGCCACAGAGAGCACACGGAGGCGCCTTCCACTTCCTCCTTCTCTGGCTGACTAACGCCGTCCGCCCGGCCCGCGCCTCCCGCTCCCCGGGGGCGTGGCCACAGCCCGAAGGGGCGGGGAAAGCCCATACTCGGCCTTATATGGGCAGCCACGTCACCGGCCGCACGCTCATTCACATAAAACGCTGCGCTGCTGGCGGAATCCCCGGCTTCTGGGGCGGCGAGTGGCAGGGCTCGGCGCCCAGCGTGCTGGGCGGGAAGGAAGAGTTGAGCTGCCGCTCCGGCGCACGGCTCGGTCGGCGGGCCGCAACCCCGCGGGTCGCTCGCTTGTGCCTCGCCAGCGGGCACCCTGGCCGTGGGCACTTGCGGGGCGCGCGGCGCGGAGCCGCTGGGCGGCGGCATGAAGGTCACGTCGCTCGACGGGCGCCAGCTGCGCAAGATGCTCCGCAAGGAGGCGGCGGCGCGCTGCGTGGTGCTCGACTGCCGGCCCTACCTGGCCTTCGCCGCCTCGAGCGTGCGCGGCTCGCTCAACGTCAACCTCAACTCGGTGGTGCTGCGGCGGGCCCGCGGCGGCGCGGTGTCGGCGCGCTACGTGCTGCCCGACGAGGCGGCGCGCGCGCGGCTGCTGCAGGAGGGCGGCGGCGGCGTGGCGGCCGTGGTCGTGCTTGACCAGGGCAGCCGCCACTGGCAGAAGCTGCGCGAAGAGAGCGCCGCTCGCGTCGTGCTCACCTCGCTGCTCGCCTGCCTGCCCGCCGGCCCGCGGGTCTACTTCCTCAAAGGTGAGCGCGTCGGGGCCGCCGATCCCCTGTCACCCTCCCCGCCTCCGCGCCAGGACGGCCCCGGGCTCTGGGTCCCCTCCTTGCGCGGGGCGCCCTCCTCGACCCTGGAACCCGGGAAGTCTCCGCTTGCCGGAGTCTGCACTCTGGGGCCTGACGTGCGCTAGGGCGGGCACTGCCAGTGTCAGCGCTCAGAGCTTCCCCCTCCCCACCCGCGTTCCTCGAAAGCGCCTGACGGCCTCTGCGCCTGCCCGGGTGGGTTGGTTACGCAGCGGTTGCTTAGCAGTTTGGGGGCCGTCGGCTCGTGCTGGGCGCGGGCCCCGTTTCCTGGCGCGGGCTTCGCCGCTCTCCCGGGGGCCCGGGCTCTGGGTCTTCCTGATATATCGATCTGGCGGATCAGCAGGTCGCGACCTCCCCCCGGGAGAGTGGCGCCATGGTGTCCCCTTTCCTGCCGCCTGGACAATTAACGTACGTTAGGCTGTGTTCACCGACCCCACTTGCCTTTTTGACCCTGGCGAACCCCTCCCCTTCCTTTCCATTTCGTTTTATTGCTTTTTATTGTTTTCCTGCGGCCTCCCCTTCTCCTCTCAGGCGTTTCTCTAGCTCAGTTTGGAGCTAACAGCCTTCCCACCCTTTCCACCCCTTCCCTCCCCGCCCGGGGATCATCCCCGGTTGAGTCCTGAGCCAAATCAGGGCCAATCTCCCGCTATCAGCCCGGGATGGGAGGCGGGCCGCCTAGCGAGCCAGGACCTAAGAGAGGTGCCGCAGGGTGGCGGAGGAGGGGATTCCGTGGCCTTTGGTTTGTGAGACCCCCAGAAACTGTGCCACCAGTCTGTCCATTACACCTGCTAGGGAGATGATTTTGACTTCCGGTGGTGAGTGAGTGACTGACTCTCAAGCTTAAGACCTTGATTTCTGGGTCACTTCCCATGACCGCTCCCGCCTCGTATTTGAGTCTGTTGTACCCGCACATGTGTGGGAGACCTAGCCCGCAGTGCACAGATGAGGGCTCAGCCAAGGCTGCGCCTGGAGACCCCTCCAACTCTGGTCCAGCTCCCTTGAGATGTACAGTGTAGGGCCCTGTTTTAAAATCCTGCAATTTGGGGAATTTCACACAGTCGGGCCAGGAGATTCCAGAGGCGCTTGGGCAGCTCCTACCTCTATTAGCACCTCTTGCAGACTGTCCCCTGTTGTTCCTGTTAGGGAGATAACAGAGGCAGAAGAAGATAATCTTCCTCTTCCAGCCAGGCTCAGCCCCCAGGGGACGGAGGGATGCCCTCCAGGCTCTGTAGAGGTTTCTCACGTGGCCCCTGATTTCTTTCTCTTCATGATGTGGTTTTTGTCTCCTGCTCTTAGCGCTGAGTACAGGAAAAGCTTCCCCCTCCCCAGTAGCATGAAAGATTTGTTCCAGGAAACCCCTCCTGGTCCTGCCCCTGCTCCCCACCCCTCCCAAACTGCCATGCTGACAGTTTAGAAATTACTTCACCGCAAGTAGGCAACTCTGTAGACTCACATCTCAGGAAAATAAATGTTTAAAAATTTTAATGAAAGTAACATACACAGGTAAAAATTTGAACAGCACAAAGGCTGTACAATAAAAATTGGGTCTTCCGCACACTCTAGAACCCAGTTCCACTCCCCAGAGACAACCATGAACCGTTTCTTGTTGATCTTTAAATAAGTTAATTTTCCATGAGTATCTTTAAAAAATAGAATGATTTTGTGTATTTCCTCTTCCTGACTCTTTTACCCAGCTAGATCTTGGGAGATTCGTCCATATCAGAGCGTATGTGTCTGGTTCAGTTTTTTTTTTTTTTTTAAAGATTTTTTATTTTTTTCCTTTTTCTCCCCAAAGCCCCCCAGTACATAGTTGTATATTCTTCGTTGTGGGTCCTTCTAGTTGTGGCATGTGGGACGCTGCCCCGGCGTGGTTTGATGAGCAGTGCCATGTCCGCACCCAGGATTCGAACCAACAAAACACTGGGCCGCCTGCAGCGGAGCGTGTGAACTTAACCACTCGGCCACGGGGCCAGCCCCTCTGGTTCACTTTTTAAACCAGTCCCCTGCTGATACCCACTAGGTTGCCTCCAGCCTCACTGTTTGAAGCAGTGTGATCCAGTATATCTTTGTCCAAATGTGTTTTAAGATTTTATTTTACCTTTTTCTCCCAAAGCCCCCGGTACATAGTTGTGTATTTTTAGTTGTGGAGCCTTCTAGTTGTGGCATGTGGGATGCCACCTCAGCATGGCTTGATGAGTGGCGCCATGTCCGCGCCCAGCATTCGAACTGGCGAAACCCTGGGCCACTGAAGCAGAGACTGTGAACTTAACCTCTCCGCCACAGGGCCGGCCCCGTGTCCAAATGCTTTTGCATGTGCACTGTCTTTCAGTAAAGTTATAGAATTGCCAGGTTGAAAGTTGTGTGCATTTTAAATTTCAGTAGAAATTGCTTGATACTTACCCTTATGACACTACTAAATGTTAAGTTGTTGCCAAAGAATTTTTATTTCTTTACCCAACTCATGTCCAGATATGAGTTGAGGTTTTAATCTAGTGGCATCTGGGATCTTGGAGACAATGCCTTTTTACACTTCCCTTTAAGCGCTCCCCCCCCGCCCCAAAACTCTGTTGAGATGATAACCGAATGGTGGTGTCAGTGCCAATTTATACATCCATGCACTTTCTCTGCTCTCCTCCCCTGGTGATGCGGTGGTGATGGAAAGCAGAATCCCTCTGAAGAGGGTTGAAGCAGCCAAAAGTATTGCCAGGGCTCTTGCGACCCAAGTGAGGCACCAGAGAGGAATGTTCTGTCTCTCCATGCCTCTGATGGAAGTGGGTGGAAGACAGAGACCATCTAATCTGGAGGACTCCTCCTGACCCCAACTTGAAGAGGCAGGGCCTGTTTATCTGTCCCTCAACTACACTGAGACTCTTTGTCTGCCTGCCTTATTTTGTCAACAGGCAGGCAGGACCCAGCCCACACACGCACCTCCTGTCTGTCTTCCTAACAGCCATCTCTTAAGTGCTCTATTTAAAGCCAAGAGCTGGGGCAGTCTGAAGGCTTCTCTTTCCCAAGCCTCATTCTGAGGTTTAGGAGGGCCTGGGCCACTCTTACTCCAGATTCCCATCCTGTATCGCTCACTTTGTCTCTTGGAAACCAAAATGTTGAGGCCCAGGCACAGGAAGTGATTTACTAACTAGGGACACCTCTTCCGAGGAAGCTGTGGATCAGTGTAAGTCTGGCATTCTCTCTGCCTCCTGGAAGAGGAGGAGGCCAGGGGCTACGGTGGAGGGGAGGGGGAAGCTAAGCCACAAACACCTCTACCACCTTCCGCCTCCAGCCTGGCCTCCTGTCGTGACCGGGAACATGGTCGTTGGAGAGGACCAGAAGCTCGTCCACATAGGCCCAGTGGGCTATTTGTTGAAGTGACCACAGGGGAGATTTGGGTGTACTGAATGGGGGCGGGGGCAGTTCCAGCAAGCTGAGAGGAAGCTGTAATGGCAAGATGACTCATTCTAGGAATTGGCCGCAGCTTCTGGGAGGGAGCTGGAGACTGTCATGTAATCCATTAACCGTTTGTCTGCTGCAGGGGTTTACAAAAATCACCATGTGCTCCACATGGGGCTGTCACCACACCAAAAGACAGAAGGAAAAACGGGCTTTTAGGAAAATAACACGGTCCCAGAATGCATATTTCATTGATGACTTGACCCCAAGTGGATTCTCTGGGCCAGAAAAAGGCAGAAGCAGCTTTTCTGGAGGCTCTAGAAAGTGACTTAGGTTTCTTTGGATTGGAAACCAGGGTTTCCCCAGATGAAGCTGGCCAGTTCACCCCTCAGTGCTTGGCATTCTGAAGCTTCCAAGGCCACTTTTTCATGTGGTTCTTCCCCACTGAGTGTACTGGGCCTGAGAAGTCTTATTTATATGCTCAAGTCCCTGTGAGTTGGTCAGAGTTTTTACCTTAAGTGATCCATTTGGAGAAGTTTAAATGTGATATTAAGGATTTTTACAGAATCGTACCTGCCAGTAGTTGACTTACATTTTGAGGGCTCCTGGAGGGGAGAGTAATAAGGAGGTAGAAAGGGAGGGTACGTGGTCATCAAAAGGAGAGACGGTTTTTACTTCTGGGGACTGAGAATTAAGTTCAGAATCCTCATTCCTCCAGTTTGGTTTGCAAGGTAATTAACTAGATTGATTACTCTTAATAGGACCTATAGAGAGGATTGTCGGCTCTGTTCTCAGCGCCCTGGGAGTGAGAAAGGGCAGGGCTGTTTTACTGCCTTGAGTGTAAACCTCAGGTCAGCCCCTAGTCCCTTATGAATAGGGGGAGTTCCAGCTAGAATCCAGTTTAGAGCTGATGGGCTAGGGACAAAACAGACCAGTTTAGGAGTATCTATCTTTCGAATGAATGAAATTCTGGATAATCACATCTGCATTTTAGATAAACAAGAGAAAAGTTTTTTTGTTTTTTGGAGGGATTTGGTTAATATTTGCTGGATGTCAGATACATTTCCTTTCACAGTTTAAGCCGCTTCTGATAGACACAAAAGGTTAATCATTGCCTCCCTGAACTAGAGCTTTTTAGAAGTATGTGTGTCATGTGTGTGTGGGTGTAAAGCCCATTTCTATTCTGAAACTATTAGTTGGTTTGACTCAATTTTTTTATATGACCAGAATCTATATTAGCCAATATTTTTGACTGTTCCACACTCAGGGTATTGATTAATTCTGGGCAGGTTCTGACAGCCTGAGAAATCAATGCTTACATCTGTCTTACTTTTCTTTTCTTGAAGGGGGATATGAGACTTTCTACTCAGAATATCCTGAGTGCTGCGTGGACGTAAAACCCATTTCCCAAGAAAAGATTGAAACTGAGAGAGCCCTCATCAGCCAGTGTGGGAAACCAGTGCTCAACATCAGCTACAGACCGGTTTATGACCAGGTACATGGCTGTGGAAGTGCTCTCCCATCTCCTGGCTCCATTCCTTCTTCAGCACCCTGACTGCCAACCCCCGCCCCCCCACCCCTCAGTAACCACTCAGCAACCAAGGTGGTTGGTTCTCTTGTGGCTCACGGTGTTGGCAGAGCCCTCTAGCTTTAGAGAGCCTCTGTTGCTTGCCAGCTTGAGTTTCCATCCAAGAATAAATGGGCTTCCTTCCAGCAAACAAGCTGACAAGAGCAAACGAGCCACAGGATGCTTGACAGCTTCTGGAGAAAAGGGGAAGTGAAAGATACATTATTATTAGCTGGCCTGGGAGATGCAGAGAAGCTTTGAAATATCGGTTTAGGTTCTCTGAAGATGTTTCAGAGCTGACTTTCAGGCTTCCGGTGTTGATCTTCTTTGTAATTGTTCCTGTTCCAGTTTCTACATACCAACCCAGTACTGTCAAGGCCTGTCTTGTTGGTATTTTTAACTGAAATGGGGCAGGGGGAGAAGTTGAGAGGGTTGTAGAGAAACTATTATTTGGATGGTAAGCAGGCTTCTCTAAGGGTTTCTAATTTCATAAATTCTGAAACCAGAGGAGACCAAGAGACACTAGAGGATTTCATGTTTCTACAAACGTGTGGGTTTTTTTCCTTCCAAGAACTGTACTTTCTGACAACTCATTAAAGGAAGAAAAAGTGGAAGGCTCAGTCAGGGGGTTACCTATGATGCAGGAAGATGACAAAAAGGGGAGCGATGACCCAAATCTATAGCAGAAACCAGAGGTTAAAACCCACCTTCCCAATTTACAGAGGGAAAAACTGTCTCACGGCCACTGAGATGATTGATTTGCAAAGCATCCTGCTGCTCGGTTCGTGGCAGCACTAGGCCCAGAACCCCCTTCTCTTAACTCCCTGTTCTGGTTCTTTTCAGGACCTTGTTCTGTTTTCCACGTGCCTTCTTTCACAAAAGGGTCATTCTAGGCACCCGACTTGGTGGGCGGAGCTTTTCAAGTTTTTCCCACAAAATAAGACCATATCCAAATCATAAGAAGGAAAACATCCAGATGCTGCCTAAAATGCCAGCTGCCTGCCATGAGCAGAGCTCTGCCCCTGGGGATGAACTTCTGAGTAAAGCCAGGTGACCTTTCCTTGAATGGGATCCTTGGTCAGGAAGCCTGTTAGCTTGGCGTGGTGCCAGGGTTGTTATTTTGTTTGTTTTCCTTTATTAAAAATACTCACGTGTTTGATGAACCCTTGGCTTGCAAGCTGTGGGCATCCGGCCTAGCTGGATTTCTATTTTTGTTTGTTTGGGTGGCGTTTTCCCCTGGTTTCTCAGAAAGTGAAAGAGAAACAAGAATTGGCAGGATGTTGTGAGAGCACACAGACCTTTGGCCAAGTGAGGACTGGGGAGGCCCTGATGTGTCTCCAGGGTTCATCTGGGGAACCCCCTCTTGCTATTTCTTAGAAGCTTTTCTGCATTGAGAGAAGCCAGGCGAGATGGTGTTAACCTTTGGTTTCTTCCTCTTGAGTCTAAACAGAAGATTCAGAAAAGGAAAGATACATGGTTTCAGGGGTGTGTTGGGCTGAGCGTCAGAAGTTGAATGAGATCCCAGGCCTGGTAGGCCAGCGCTTACCAGGTTCTAAAGAGAGAGAGATCTATGTAGGTACATCTAAAGTGTTAAACCCAGGGGCCAGCCATTGTAGGTGCTAATGAAAATACTGGTTGTTACTATTATTACCTTTTGTAAAGTTCTCTATAACTTTCTTCCAAGCGGCCAAACTGACCTTTGCTGTAATATTTGACTTCTCAGGAAAGAAAAAGCAAACACCACAGCCTGGGTAATTTGAGAATTGCCTACTGCTGCTGGCCCTGGTCCCATGCCCCTTTCCCTAGTATGGGTCTGGCAGAGAGTTTCCATTCTGCTCTTATTCTGGGACAGGAAATGGAAACACAGGAAGCGGATGGATGATATGGGAAAGGTTCCCAAAGACACAGCCCCTGTGCCTCCAGCTCAATGTTTCCCTCTAAATCTCCAGGGGCTCCCATTGTTCCAACATCACTGGCTTCTCTTGCCACCCTGGAAATGCTGAGCTGCCAGAGTTTGACTAGCTAGCAGGTTTTTTTAGCTTTGCCTCAGGGTCGATGGTCTCCTGGTTCTCATCGAGATCCTCCTTAACTAGAAACCTGGTGTGTGGGGGGCCTCCCAAAAGGATGAGGATGTAAGCATCTCTCACCAAACCCTTGAGCCCACACAAAGAAGATCAGGGGTGGGGGAAGCCCCTCCGCTCATGACCTAACAGCTTTTCTTAATCTGAGAATTCCGGGGTAGATAGTAGTTCTTTTCACTTCTTAAGAAGCATACTTTTTTGTGGGAGAGGGGACCCATTTTAACATCTCTGAAATCTGGGTGCATCTGAGGATCAACAGTGTCCTAGGTTTGGTGACATACAGTATATAAAAACTCGGGACTGTAGAGAGGGCAGCTCACCTTGTTGAACCCTTCCCCATTTTATCTAGAAAGAAACCGAGGTTGCCCCAAGGTTAAAGGGCCTCTTGGTTCTTCCCATGATGCCACACTGCTTCTCATCCTTGGCAGCATAGGAAGGCTGCTGGCATTTCCTACCTCCTTGATATGTGCAAGAAAATGAAAATCTATGCTGTGTGGGCTTTGCTGTCACTGAGTCATGAGGCTGCAATGTAGGGTAGAGAGTTTGCCAGGATGGAGGCTCCACCTACACTCTGGGCTGAACTGCCCTGGCTCTGAACTCTCTCTACCTGGAAACCAGAGAGGGAACCTCCCACCTTAAAACAAACAGGTCAGGGTTGTTTGGTTTCTTCTCCCAAATGAGCAAGCTCATCCAGTATTTCCTGGTCGTCTTTTGCCCCTGCTTCCAGGGCGGCCCCGTTGAAATCCTTCCGTTCCTCTACCTTGGAAGTGCCTACCATGCATCCGAGTGCGAGTTCCTTGCCAACCTGCACATCACGGCCCTGCTCAATGTGTCCCGGCGGACCTCCGAGGCCTGCACGACCCGCCTACACTACAAATGGATCCCTGTGGAGGACAGTCACACGGCCGACATCAGCTCCCACTTTCAAGAAGCAATAGACTTCATTGGTAGGTTCAGCCATTCGCCCTCAGTTGTTTTGGGAGCCCCCTAGGGACACGTGACCTCGGATTTTGACGTACTGATGGGGGCTACCTTCACCAAGAAGAAAAGTATCTTGTGTATGCAACCACCAACAGTTGGAGCCAAGAAGGGACGCAGTCACCGAAAAGGCACGGGAAGATTTGAGTTGCTACTAATAGGAGCTTTAATTAGCAAGATAAATGAATTAATTCAATTTTATGGCTGTGCTCACTGCTGCTCTTGTTTTTGTTTGTAGCTGGGCGGGAAGCAGAGGGCCTCTGTGCGTAATGCTCCACGCCAGGGAAGCAGGGGAGGGAAAGAAGCACCCTAACCGTGCTTCTACGTAGGTTGGGATATTTTTAAAAGCAAACAGAAGGATGGAGAGCACACTACTTACGCACTGAGCCCCGAGGGCCCTGGCAGCTTTCCATAGTTTTTGGCAAACTGCTTTGAGGGCAGTTTGTTTTGCATTTTCAGCTAGTTTTGGATTAAAGATAGCACTTGACTCAAGCTCCATGCTTTATGTGCGGGAAAGTTGGCATCTTTTGCTTCCTTTGTACATTCTGTGAGGCAGTTTTCATTTATTCCATTGTGTAGACCTGGAAACCTCTGGTCCCTTTGCCTGGAAAAGGCTTTGAGCTTTGGGTTTCCAGCTCCTCACTGTAGCCTGGGTCGTTCCTCTGTTTGACATCTTCTTTTTCCCCCATCCCTCTCCCTGGGGGACCAGGCAGACCGTTTTCTGTCTCAAATTTGCAAGCACCAGACTTTGTGGTCTCGCCTCCCTTTCCAGAGTGCTTCCTTCCCTTTAATGCGCATAGTTGGAGCTGAGATGTATCCTGTTCTGAAGGATGTTGGAGGGGAAAAGGCAGATGCTGGGCACAGCAGTAATGACTTAGTGCAGGTAGCAATTAAAGGCCCCCCATCAGCCGCTTGGTGGGCCCTCTGCTTGTCACACACGATTTCTGCTCTACAGGAAACCCAAAATGAGAAACTCGCCAGAGGCAAAAGGCTGAGCCTGTCCTCCTTGTCCTCTGAGCCTCTGGGTTGAGATGATTCCCTCAGAGTCTCTGAGAGGCAGCCGAAATGATGGGTTCAGGGTGGGAAGCCCTTGACTTGTTCTCCCTGTCCCTGGGAATGCCTTGCCCTTCTCAACCTGTTATTTAATTACCTAGATAGCTACTCAGTGAGGTCATGAAACCCGCCCCTAACCATGTCTCAGAAGCTTCCCTCCCCATCCTGTGTGTGTATTGTCTCTGTGTACACAACCACACAAACAGTGTTTTGAAAGCACAGGATGCTTCTCCCCAGACTCCTTGCCTTGCTGATAGAAGGAGGGACTGAGGCCGAATCGCACTCACCTCTTCCGAGGGCCATGTGGAAGGCAAGCCCTGCAGGGGAGAGTGGGGTCCAGAAGCCGTGCACTCTAGGCCTTGGGTGTGGTAGTGGGCCAGTTAGAAGCTAGACTACAAAGGAAGCCAGTAGAAGCAAAGGAAAGTCTGAGCCACGACCCTGTAATCCTAGGGATTTGTGGTCTCTCCTTTGAGCTAGTTTACAGGGATGGTTTTTTTCTTTTGAGTCAGAGACTGAATTGGGGGCACCTCTAATGAGCTAACCTGGGGTGTCCTTTGGGATTTTTGTTCTGATGAGGAAACTCCAGGGTTCCTCCCTCAGTCCTGAGAAACTTGAGCTTTTAGATCTTGCAGATTCATTGGCAAACTCCTTGAACTTGAAAAGGAAGGTGGATAAGGGGGCTGACTTTACTTGCCCTTCAGAATCTTGTGTTTTTGCATTCTGTGGCCTCACGTAGTGCCAGGTACATCTAACTTCCTGTGATGTAATTGTTTTCTCACTAACAAGACAGGGAATTGAAAGTCTGTTTTTTGTGGTTTTTGTTTGATGTGTAGATATGTTTAGCCTTTTACCCCTTCCCATTTTTAACAGTTGTTGCTCTTTTGGGGGGGATGAATAGAGCAGAAAAGGAAGCCGACCTCCTTGTTGTCATATTGAGCTAAAGAATGCTAACTGATGGTGGTAGCTTTATAGCAGTGACTCCCATTGTTGTGCAAGATGGAGTTTGTGAAAGCCATTTATATCCTCCATCTTGTAAGCGTCACTTAGCCAGGGCTATAATTAGTGGCTGTGCACTATTTATTGTGTTTGGTGATGGGAACCCTGGGGACCCAGCCAAGCATCCGCCCTGGCAGAGCCAGACAGGGTGCCCGGGAAGGCTGGCAGGCCTCCACCAGGATGGGGGCTAGGTCATCACCATTAGAATCAGACCCAGAGAGACAAGAATTGTTTCTCCAAGTCAGTCTTTGTGCCTGGGACCCTCAGAAAAATGTGCATACTCAATAAAAACTTGCATGCAATTTGAAGGATTTTCCAGTGTCCTCTTGAAACCCATCCATGGAACCCAAGTTAAGATGGCATCCCTGGGAAGCGATTACTCCTGGTCTAGCGCCTCTAATGGCAGAATCTGTGCAAGTATCCTGGAGAACTGGAAAGCTGCTCTAAGGACTATAAGGGTCCTACATGGGGGATAGACAGTGGTAGGACCCCAAAAGCTCTATCCTCACCAGTGGCAATTAAGGACGGGCAAAAGTCTCATGTGGGACCACAGCTGTTGAACTGGCATGACGGTTTGATAAGTAGGCCACTTTTGTGTTTAATTCTTATGTTTTGGCATTGCCTTTGGGTTCCAATCCTGGCTCATTCCTACTGTCTTTTCCTCCTTCCAGACTGTGTCAGGGAAAAGGGAGGCAAGGTCCTGGTCCACTGTGAGGCTGGGATCTCCCGTTCACCCACCATCTGCATGGCTTACCTCATGAAGACCAAGCAGTTCCGCCTGAAGG
This sequence comes from Equus quagga, assembly GCF_021613505.1. Lineage (NCBI taxonomy): Eukaryota > Metazoa > Chordata > Mammalia > Perissodactyla > Equidae > Equus > Equus quagga. Next base: position 164,261,526 of record NC_060268.1, read on the forward strand.
ACGCCTTTGATTACATCAAGCAGAGGAGGAGTGTGATCTCACCCAACTTTGGCTTCATGGGCCAGCTCCTGCAGTATGAATCTGAGATCCTGCCTTCCACGCCCACCCCTCAGGCTCCCTCTTGCCAAGGGGAGGCAGCTGGCTCTTCATTCAAAGCTCATTTGCAGACACTGAGCCCTGACGTGCAGGGTTCCTACTGCACATTCCCTACCTCGGTGCTGGCGCCAGTGCCCACCCACTCGACAGTCTCAGAGCTCAGCAGGAGCCCCATGGCCACAGCCACATCCTGCTAAAACTGGGATGGGGGAACCAGCCCAGCCCCAGGAACAACTGTGATTTTGTTTTTTAAACTCGTGGACATTTCATACCTGTGCAATACTGAAGACCTCCCTGTCCCACTGCCCCAGTGGGATAGTAATGGTCACCGGGCTTGCAAACGAACTTCAGACTGACCTCGGGGATAGGTTCTCGGGACTGAAGGAAGGCCAAGCCATTAGGAGAGCACAGCGTGTGCTGACTACTGTACTTCCAGACCCTCTGCCCTCTCAGGACTGCCCAGTCCTTGCACCTCAAAGTTCGCCTTTTCATTTCAAGCGTAAGGCAATAAATACCTGCAGCAACGGGGGAGAAAGCATTTGCTAGACTGGGAGAAAAGGCAGTTAATGAAGCCAATTCATTTTGAAGGAAGCACAATTTCCACCTTTTTTAACTTTGGCAGACTCAGCATCTGTCTCTGTTGCTTCAGGACATAAGCCAACCACCATCTAGTCAGGGAAGTAACCCTGCAGGGTTTGTAGGGACATGACCTATGCTGATTGGAACCCTCAGATGTTTCTGAGACGCCGTCTTGGGGTCCAGTGGAGGCAGCTGGTTGAAGTAGCAAGACACAGACCCTTCTGGGTTTCCTTTCCCTGTGGGTTCTTCCCTGGCTGTGGACTTTGGCATGATTCTCATTCATACTTGAACCTTTCTCCTTGCACCTCTCCTCAAAGCAACTCTTGTGTCACTTGAAAAGAGTTCTTCAGACCCTAGACCAAAAATCACCCCTTTGAGGTGGTGGCAGTGGGTGCCAGGAGAAAAGGGGTACCTGCTGTTGGGGTCAGTGGCATTGAAACGGTCGTTTCCCCAGCTTGTTGTCCTTCTGTGTGCTTGTCTCGTCTCTTGTGACACTTGTTTTCTTCCCTGCCCCTGGGGGTTGTCTTCAAGCTGTTGACTTGTGGGATTTTGCAATGTGGTACTACTACTTTTTTGTCTGTAGGTTTTATTTCTCCAGGGGAAAAGGCAATAATTCCCTAAAATCCAAACAAATGTGAAGAAAAGCATTGTTGTTGTTGGTTGTTGTTGTTGTTTTTTATAGTGCAAAATAAAAATAGTTAAAAAAAAAAGGCACTTCTTCATGTTGCGGAGTTGGTAAGGTAGAATACCTTTAGCTGGGGCCCCAGCCTGCTTCACTGGGTTGTATTTCCAAATGAAGTCTAGGGTGGTGGTGGTGGACGTGCAGCTGTAGGCGTGAGGCTGTGTATCTGCTCACCAGCTGGCGATCTGAACAACTGCTTTCCTGCTGAAGGCTTCCCTAAGCTCCTGTGCAAGAGAAGTCCACACGGAGATGCAGGCGCATGGGGAGGTGGTCAGAGCACCCAGCCACTCTGGGCTCTTCACTCCCGTGAGCCCAGGCAGAGAGTTTGACTGGAGCTTAGATTCTTCATCTATGAAATGAGTGAACTGAGCTGCATGATCCCGAAAGTCCCTTAAAGCTCAAGGCCCGTGACTCTAGCAAGCCTAAGTGCCAAGCTTGTGGTCAGCGTCCCCCCTCCGGTGCCTGGCAGGCACATGGCAGACACTCAGAAAAGGTTGGGAAATGGCCAAGGGATGGAGAAGTGAACTGGAGGAAGATTCACCTTCAGTGCCTGCCCCCCTCTTTTTACCCTTGGAACTAATTCTTCAGATAATTCAGGAGTTCCAAGGTAAATCCCTCAATGATGGGTTTAAATCCACGGCTGAGTCAACTTGTCTTCTGAGTGATTCCCTTTGTGGTGGAAGGAAGGGGCCGTAATGACTTCTCCCCATGGCTGCCTATGCCTCCGCTCCAGCCTAGCTCTTGGGGCCTGTTTCCTTATCAGAGGAAACCAGGAACTGGCTGTTATTTACACCATTCCAGTCAACTGGTGCCCGACATGGAGCTTCCACCATACCCCTTGCTTCTGGAGGGCCCAAGGAGGCCTCCAGCTCTCTCAGCAGGCACCGTGTCAGCAAATAGCAAGATGCGGGCTGAGCCCAGGGCAGCCTAGCTCTTTCTAAATCTCTCCCCTCAGAGGCTGTGTGGTTGGGGCCTTGCTCCTCACATGCTTTCTCCTTTCCCCAACTCTCCCTCCACAGGTTTCTTGGAAAGTCCGCAGATCAGAACGCCACCCACACTGGGGAACCCGCATTTCCTTCAGCTCAAGCCCCTCTTCGGAACCCAAGCAGGGTTTCCATGGAAGAAAGGGGAGTGAAGCGCATGGACAGGAGGAAGTCCTGGGTTCTAGCCCTCACCCCGCCCTTAACTCCCATGCTTTGCAGCTAATCTCTAACGTCTGTGGACCAAACTTCAGGGCTTGATCTAGCTGATGCTTGAGGTCCCTCCCCCGTCTCACATCTCTGAGCCTCTGCTCAGCCTTGGAATGTGCCCTGGAAGCTTGCCCATTGTGCAGGCCTGTCCAGGTGCCGAATGGCTGGAATGGGAAGCTGGGTGCAGGCTGGGCAGAGGTGCTAAGCTGCATCCCGCTTGCTGACATTTGCTTTATTGCATTAAAGTCTTTCTCTGAAGGGTGAGTAAGTCCTCTAAATCAGGCGTATGAGGATTGCTCATAAGCCAGTGAGTCACTGGAGGGTAAGCCAAGTGAAGCCCCACAGCTGGGGATGGCTCTGCAACTCTCACTCCCTTAATAATCTCATTAATTACACCTTCATTTTTGCCAAGACCAACTTTACACTGGCTCCCAGTGCCAGGTGGGGAATTAAAAGCTGCTGTTCAGTTCCTTCATCCCCAGGTTTGAGAAAACACCTCTGTTGGTGTCCAGCAGCATCTCAGGTAGAGATGTCTCTGGGAGAATAGAAATGCTAGTGCTCCCCTATTCTATTTTCCAGCTGGGTCTGTGGGCAGGCCCCCTCAGCTCCTGAGCTGGGCCTGACGGAGGCAGGAAATGTATGAGCAGCCTCACACCAGTAGCCAGTAGGCTGGCAGGAGCCCTGTGTACCCATGGGAGGGCACAGATGGGTAACCTCCTTTGTGTGAGGACCTGTAGAAAATGCCGCTCAGATCTCCATACCCTGAAAAGCTGTGCCTCTCTGAGTTGCTGTTGGTTTATCTTCTGAACACTATAAAGCTTGTGACTGCCCCTGTTTTCCTTCTTGCTCAGGCCACTAGGCAGCTCGTAACTAAGTTTTTATCCTACCTATAGGTATAGGTATATTTTATAGGACCTTATGGCATGTATTTTGGGTATTGACTCTACCCTGTTTCCATTAAAATTTCTCAACTCTATTTTTCTTTTACTTCCATTTCTGCAGTGACTTAAAACAAACACACAAACAAAAAACCTTTGGGTAGTAGAGATTAAGTATACCACAATGCATTTATGTAATGAGGTGGTATCTAAACACATATAGATAGAAGCCCGTGCATCCTCAATGTTAATGCTCTCCATCTCACTGAAGGATTCATCCATGGGACTGAGTTCCCACTGCCAAGTTGTGTATTCTTTCTGGAATAAATCCTGTCCAGAATTAGAGCCCCATGGGCTGGGGCCCCAGCTCCTCGCCTTAGAGTCTCTGGCACTGCCCTCTACTTTCAACGCTGTATTCTGCTGCTGGTGCCTTTCTTTGGGAGGGAAGGAGCTGGCACAGATGGACAGATTGCTCAAAGCCACAGTGCAGACCTTCCTGACCCGACACGCTGGATGTGATGGACGTGACTCCATGCCTAGATAACCATCATCCCTCCATCCATTTCACACTGGGAACCTGCTAGAACTTGGGATTCAGTGGGGAACAAGAGCCAGGTGGCCCTACCCTCATGGAGTTCATAAGTACTGACGACCATTCACTGGACGTTCTGTCCCAGACTGGAGCTGGCCTCTGAATTGAACCCACACCCCGGCTCCACACAATCCCGTTCCCCAGCTCCCCTCTTCTAGGCTCCAGCTCTATCCTCTCCCTCTGGTCCCAGCATGCTTCATGACCAAGCTCCTGGATAGGCCAGCCTGTAGACATGACTGTTTACCTGTGCTAACGATCTGAGGCCTGCCTTGGTTCATCCCTCAGGTTCTCTCGCATCATTTACTAACTTGTTTTGAACACTGTATTAATTAGTCTTGCCCCCGTTGCCACTCCCACTGCCACCCCTACCACAGTGCAAAAAAGAAATGAGCTCTCATTGAGCCCTGGTCCTTTCTAAGTTATTTGGCTGATATCAAAAGTGTGTGTCAGAGCCAGCCCTGATGGCCTAGCAGTTAAAGTTCGGCCTGCTTGCCTCAGCGGCCCAGATTTGGTTCCCCAGCATGGAACCATTTGTCTATCAATAGCCATGCTGTGGCGGCAGCTCACATAGAAGAAGCAGAAGAACTTACAACTATATACAACTGTGTCCTGGGGCTTTGTAGCAGAGAAAGAAAGAAAAAAGGAGGAAGATTGGCAAGAGATGTTAGCTTAGAGTGAATCTTCTCCTTCCAAAAAAAAAAAGGGGGGGGGGGCGGATATTAAGCACTGACTATGTGCCGCAAACCAAGCTAGGCATGTGCACAGGTATCATCTCATTTAATCCTCTCCACAACTCTACAAACGTTTTCATTATTTCCATTTCCAGCTGCACAACTGACCCTCAGAGAGATTAAGTAATTTGCCCAAGGTCTCACAGCTAGTAAATGATAGAACGAGGATGAAACTGTTTCATTGATCTTATACCCCTTTGAGAACCTGGGGTATACAGCAGGTACTTTTGTCCATTTGGCTTTTGTTTGCAAAGAAGAGAGTCTCCTCAGGCCACATTAAAGAAAAGGTTGTGGATAGATGCAAATGGCATTTAATGCCCAGCTACACTCCACTCCAGCCACATTGGTTTCTGACAGTTCTTTAAACCTGCCATGCTCCCTCCTGCCTCAGGACCTTTGCACATGCTGGCCCCTCTGCCTGGAACCCATTTCTCCCCTAAATTCACCCTTCAACTAAAAAACTTCTATTAGTCCTTCACTTCTCAGCTCAAACTTCACCTCCTAGACTCGGTCAGATGTCCCTGTTCACTCTCTTATAGCTCTCTATCTATATCTTTTCATCATCTTTCATCAGAAGTTTAAAAATTACTCATTTGTCTGTGATTATTTTATTAACGTCTGTCTTCTCTAGACTCGAAGCACCAGATGAGCAGAGATTACATCACATGTCAAGAGGGATCTAGCAGAGGGTCTGATTCATAGTAGGCCTTAATAAGTACTGGCTGAGTGAAGGAGTGAATGAATGGCAAACTGTGAATGAAAAACTGTCAGAACCAGAAGCTGCTCTTTCCAGCTCTCTCAAAACCTGCACCGTCCTCTACACACGAGCTCCCTTACCCTGGTGTCACTTGCGAATCCCTCCCCAATCCTAGAGGAAACAAGTTTCCTGGGTTTAATTACTGCTACCCTATTGTTCAGAGGCTGGATCACCATGTCACCTCATTGGTCACTGGTCAGCCTATGGGCGGGCTGCCCTTTGGTCAGGAGCCAATCAGTTTCCTCTAAGTTCAGAGACCTGCCTACCTCAGACTCCTTGAGGTGGGGCATAGATGGGGCAGTTTCAGCCAGAAGGGGCAGGGATCCTGCCCAGGAGATTGCCATATAGTCTGGGCACATAAAACTCAACCCTACCCGGGCTGGCCCCATGGCTCAGTGGTTAAGTGCACACATTCCGTTTTGGTGGCCCGGGGTTTGCCGGTTTGGATGCCGGGTGGGGACATGGCACTGCTTGGCAAGCCATGCTGTGGCAGGCATCCCACATATAAAGTAGAGGAAGATAGGCACGGATGTTAGCTCAGGGCCAGTCTTCCTCAGCAAAAAAGAGGAGGATTAGCAGCAGATGCTGGCTCAGGGCTAATCTTCCTCAAAAAACAAAACAAAACCAAAAAAACCCTCAACCCTACCTTCTCGTCCCACCTCCAGTGAGCACCCTAAGGTGATCAGTTATGGTACCTAAGTTTAAAATCCTGGTAGTACTTATTTGTAGTAGAAGGTCAGATCCCTTCCCGCCCCCATTTACTTATAACGTTTGCAGAAACCAAGCCACTAGGTGGGAGCTTAAAATAGACCCTCGAAGCATCTGTACACTTTTCATTCTGGGCTTCTCCAGCAGCCAGGAGAAAAGTGCTGCTTGAGAGGAACAAAACTCCAGGTAATGAAGCCATTTAAGTATATCTCTATGGTAGGAAGATGGAGAAAGTTTCTTTCCAGCCCACGAGGAAAAGAGCAGTAGGCTTAGAATCAGGGAACATAGCTGTCAGACCCTGGGGGACGTAACTGCTTAGGACCTTTAAAAAGATCTTTGAAGAAAGCACTTACTATGGGCAGGCCGGATGCTGGGTGTTTGGCGTATGTTCTGTCATTTAAGAGCCACAAAAGCCCTGCAGGACGGATCTTCTTAGCTTAGTTTACCGGGGAGAAAACAGAGAGGCTATGTTCTCAGCCCCAGGTTGCACAGGAAAAGCCCATGAGTGTCAGAGCAAGGACTCCCAACTTGCACTGGACGCCCAAGGCCATCCTCTTTTCCCCTATACTCCAGTATTTTCCAGAAAAGGAAATTCAAAACCTTCTCGGTTACGTGTCTCCATGTCTACATTTCTTAAATGTGGTTATGAAATCTATTTGTTCTTTAGAGCGGGGTTTCAAGTGATCCCATTGTAACAGTTCATTAACTTTACAAAACCTTCTCTTCAACATTGTTGAGTTTAGATTTGGGAGCCAAATTCCACTCAGGATGTGGACGAGCTGGTGTGCTTACAGATAATGGGCAGTGAAGGGGTTGGAGACTGTGTTATATGAAGAAGAGTTGGGAAAGGCAGTGATGTTTGGCATGCAGAAGAGAGTCAATGAAGTTGTGTGGAGTCGTGCCCAGGAACTCAGCAGCTGCAGTTTTATAAACCTGAGTTTGAATTCTGGCTCTGCCACTTGCTAGCTGTGTGGACATGGACAAATTACTTCATCTCTCTAAGCCTCAAAATTCTTATCCATAAAAGGGGTATACTAATTGAATCTACCTTGTGGGTACAATTTTGAAGAGTAAATGCGATGAGGAAAAATTGCCTAGTATGAGGTCAAAGACATAGTAAGTCCTCAATGAATAGTGGTCATGATTATTAATTAGAATAATTGCAGCAGTGCACTACGTACTGGGGGGAGGGTTGGGCAAGCACATGTGGGGAGAGGATGCAAACCTCAGGGCCTTTGCACAATCCCTCCCTCTGCCTCATCCCTTCCCTTCTTCACCTGCTCATTTACGGACCTCTTAGTACCTCACTCATGATTTCTCTTCCTCAGGCAAGCCTTCTCAGATTTCAGGATTCCATATTAAATGCTCTCCTGGTACCTATCCCATCCCTTCAGAGCACTATCACAATGGGAATTTAAAAATATGCTTATAATTTTTAAAAATCAGCTTTATTGAGGTATAATTTGCATAGTATAAAATTCACCCATTTTAATTTTACAGTTAAATGAATTTTGAAAAATGTACATATTCAGTCACGTAACACCACCACCATCAAGATATGGACTATTTTATTCACCCCCAAAATTTCCTTGTGCCTCTTTGCGTTCACTCCTCTTTCCCCACCTCAGTCTCTGGCAATCACTAATCTGTTTTCCTTCATTGTAATTGCACCTTTTCTAGAATTTCATATAAATGGGATCACATAGTATGTAGATTTCTGAGTCTTGATTATTTCACTCAGCATAGTGCATTTGAGGTTCATCCATGTTGTCATGACTACTAATAATTCATTCCTTTTTATTGATGTAATAGTGTTGTATGGTATGGATATGCCAAACTGTGTTTATTAATTCAGCCATTGATGGGCATTTGGGTTGTTTCCAGATTTTGACTATTATGGATAAAGCTGCTATGGACATTTGTGGGCATATTTCTGGTCATATGGTAAGTATATATCTAATTTCATAAGAAACTGCCAAACTATTGCATAACGTGCTGTGCCGTTTTGCATTCCTATCATTAATGAATGAGAGTTCCAGTTGCTGCATATCCTAGCTCATAGTGTCAGGTTTTTTAATCCATTCCAGTAGTATGTAGTGGTTCCTCATTTGACTTTTAAGTTGCACTTTCATAATTACTAATAATATTGAGAATTATTTTATGTATTTATTAGCCATTCATATATCTTCTTTGGTAAAGTATCTGCTGAAAATTTTCTTTAAATAAGCAGTTGGTTTTATTATTGAATTTTAAGAGTTATTTATACATTCCGTTGATGTGTACATCTATCCTTATACCAGTACCACACTATCTTGATTACTGTAGCTTTGTAGTAAGTTTTGAAATTGGGAAGTGTGAGTCCTTCAAGTCCTTATTCTTCTTTTTCACGACTTTTTTGGCTCTTCTGGGTCCCTTGAATTTTTTTTTCCTGAGGAAGATTCGCCCTGAGCTAACGTTCATTGCCAATCTCCCTCTTTTTTCTTTCCTTGAGGAAGATTGGCCCTGAGCTAATATCTGTGCCAATCTTCCTCTATTTTGTATGTGGGTTGCCTCCACAGCATGGCTGATGAGTGGTGTAGGTCTGTGCCTGGGATCTGAACCCATGAACCTTGGCTGCCAAAGCAGAACATGTGGAACTTTAACCACTCAGCCATGGGGCTGGCCCCATTGAATTTTATATGAATTTTAGTATCAGTTTGTCAATTTCTGCCAGGAAATCAGCTGGGATTTTGATAGGGCTTAGTGTTAAATCTGTAGATCAATTTGGGAAGTATTGCCATCTTAACAATGTTAAGTCTTCTGATCCATGAACATGGGATGTCTTTCCATTTATTTGGATCTTCTGTAATTTGTTTCAACAATGCTTTATAGTTTTCAGTGTACAAGTCTTGAACTTCTGTTATGAAATATATTCCTAAGTATTTTTTTATGCCAGAGTAAATGGAACTATTTTCTTAGTTTCATTACATGGATTGATTTTTGAATGTTGATCAAACCTTGCATTTCTATATTGTTGTGTTTGACTTGCTAATATTTTGTTAATGATTATTGTATCTGTGTTTATGAGGGATATGATCTCTAGTCTTTTCTTGTCATGTATTTGTCTAGTTTTGATATCAGGATAAAGCTGCCTTCATAAAATGATTGGAGAGGAGTGCCTTCCTCTTCCAATTTCTGTAAGAGATTGCACAGAATTGGTATTATTTCTTCCCTAAATGTTTGGCAGGATTTAGCACTGAAGCCATTGAGAACTGAGTTTTTCTTTTTGTGAAGCTTTTTAGCTATAAATTCCATTTCTTCAGTAGACATAGAGCTATTCCAGGTACTTACTTCTTCTTGAGTAAGCTTTTGTAGTTTTTATCTTTCAAGTAATTTGTTTATTTCATCAAAGTTGCGGAATTGTTTAGCATAAAGTTGTTAATATTTCCTAATTATTATTTTAAGGTTTTAGATCGATAATGATGTTATTAGTAATTAGTAATGTTTGTCTTTTCTTGTTTTTCCCTGATCAGTCTTGTTAGAAGTTTATCAATTGTGTTTAGAAAAGCTTTCAGTTTCATTGATTTTTCTGTAGTATTTGCCCATTTTCTACTTTATTGATTTCCACTCTTATCTTTTTTTTCTTCCTTCCATTTACTTTGGGTTCAATTCGCTTTTCTTTTTCTAGTTTCTTAAGGTGAAAATCTATCATTGATTGATACTTTCTTCATTTCTAATATAAGCATTTAAAGCTATGAATTTCCCTTTAAGCATCCTACAAATTTTGATATGATATGTTTTCATTTTGATTCCGTTCAAAATATGTCCTAATTTCCCTTGTAATTTATTTTTTGATTTGTTTGGTTAATTTCCAAAATTTGGGGGATTTCTCGTGTATCATTCTGTTATTGATTTCTGGTTTAATTCTGTGGTGGTCAGAGAACATACTTTGTGTGATTTCAGTTCTATAAATTTATTGAGACTGATTTTATGGCCCCAAATATGGTCTGTCTTGGTGAATGTTTCATGTGTATTTGGAAAACAAAACTGTATTCTGCTGTTTTGGGTAGAGTGTTATGAAATGTCAATTAGGTCAAGTTGATCAATAATGTTGTCAAGTCTTCTGTATCCTTACTAATTTTCTGTCTCTTCTTCTAACTGTTACTGAGAAAGTAGTGTTGAAGTCTTCAGCTGAAATTGGGATTTTCCTCTCTCTCCTTTCAGTTTCATAAGTTTTTGCTTCATGTATTCTGAAGTTCTGTTAGGTGCAGCAATGTTTAGGATTGCTGTGTCCTCTTGATGCATTGACCCCTCTGTCATTAGGAAACATCCCTCATGATATTCCCTGTTTGGTTGTTTATATCGCCTGGTATTAGTATTGCTACTCAGCTTTCTTTTGATTAGTGTTTGCACGATATATCTTTTTATTTTACTTTTAACCTATCTGCGTCCTTATATTCAGAGTAGTTTTCTTGTATACCGCATGTACTAGGATCTAACTTTTCTTAGCCAATCTGACTATCTCTGTCTTTTAAATTACCTTTAATGTCATTGTTCATACTGTTGAGCTTAAATCTCCTATTTTGCTGTTTGTTTTTTATTTGTCCCCTCTGTTCGTTGTCCTTTTTTTACTCTTTTTCTGCCTTCTTTGGGAAGTATTTGAATATTTTTTATAATTCCATATTTTCTCCACTGTAGGTTTATTGGTTATATTTATTTTTGTTGTTGCTGTTAATGGTAGTGTTAAGGTTAAAAATATACATCTTTAACTTATCACTGCTTCAGATAGTACTGTTACACTGCTTCATATATAATGAAAGAACTCATAATAATATATTTACGTGTCACCCTTCCTAGTCTTTGTGCTATTATTGTAATAAATTTAGTTCTACATTTGTTATAAACCTCATAATAACTTGTTATTTTTGCTTTAAACAATTTCCTTTTAAATAGATTGAAAAGTGAGGGAAAAATTTTTCTAGACCCTTGATTTTTATAATGATTGGCTAGCCCAGGGAGTGCGAGGGTGGCCTCACTGCTGCATCTGGAGGGTGACTTCTAGTGAAAATACTGGTCAGTCTCTGAGCCCCAAGCTTCCTACAGCACCATTCCAGGCTGCATCTCCTCCTTCGGGTAATGATCTGTCTTAGTTATTGCCCTCAAGTGGATAGGGCTCCCACAGCTCTGTAGTTGGACTTCTTTCTAAGTCCTGCTTCCCTACAGATGCCTTTAAGTTCTTTTTAAAGTTTTCAAGTACATTGACCTTCATGCCAGAGCATTGATAATCATGATGGCTCACATTTATTGAGCTCTTTCTATATGCCAAACACCTTGCTAAGCCCTTTGTGTGCATTATCTCTTAATTCTCACTGCAGTCTGATGAGGTAGATACTGCTGTCCATTTCCTCTTTACAGGTGAGAAAATGGAGGCAAGAAGGTTTAAGTAAATTACCCAAGTCTTGCAGTAAGATCAATAAGGGGATCACGATTTGGTTCTCAGTGGTCTCACATCAGAGCCAGCCACTCCCAATTACCTTTCTCTACATCTCCCCAGTGACCTGCCCAAGGACATTTTGCTGTCCTCTTAACACACACACCTCCGTTGATGTTATGCACCCAAAGAACCACTGAGTCTGGGGCCTCATCTTTCCCTGTTCCATTCTGCACATCAGTGCCTGTGGTCGACCAGCACGTTCACTATTGATCTGTGTGGTTTAGTGGCGGGAGCACTGGACTGGGAGTCCAGGCAGTCTGTTCTCATTCCAGCTCTGTGGCTCACCGGCCGTGTCTCTTTAGGCATGTTAGTTAATGTCTCTGGGCTTGTAGTTTCTCAGTACCTAAGGGAAGGGGATTGAATCAGATTATCGCAAAGGCTCCTTCAAGTGCCAGCGTCCTGTGAGTCTGTGAATTAGTGGCCTTGCTGATAGAGAGAGCTAATAATTACCTAACCTGGCCGGACATCTAAGATTTATTTACTTTAATAATATTTATCACAACCACAGAGCTTAGCCGCTCACTTTATGCTCATATATCTTCTCTGGCTTCCTGTTTATCCCAAAGGTTATCTTTTCAAACTGCCCTTTGGGTTTATCAATTCTCCTCTGTATTCACTACATATTATTAACTGTCCAAAAGCAAGTTAGAAAACTGTGCGTCCCATTTTATTAAAAGCAACAAATATGTGTGTATATAACTGTATATATAAAATATGTATACAATATATACAATAAAATATATACAAGTATATGTATAATGTAATCGATTTATATTACACAAATACAATATATAACATATGTGTATGTATATACTTATATTTATATTGATGTTTAGGATTATGTAGTCTGAAAAGATGTACATCAAAATGTTAGAATGACTGTTTCTGGATGGTAAAATAACTGGTGATCTTCATTTTATTTTTTCTTCGTACATTGTTGTCCTTTGTAACTTTTGTCCGATGGAATTACTTATATTTTTGATACGTATTGCTTATGAACACAATAGCTCACAAACCAATGCATAATGTCTCCTTTGGACTCAGAACCTCCTTGCCCCTTTAACTTTGTCTCTGGTGTTCTCTCCCACGTTGGCTACATGTCTTTTTGTCTGAAATAACAAGACAATGGGGGAGAGGGTACGTGGCTCGTGAGACAGAGTAATCTAGCCTCTGGGGATTCAGCCCTCTCCAACCCCCGCTTTTGGCTATCCCCCTACCCTCCCACTCCTATTCACTCACTCTCCTATTCTTTTTTCTCCTTTTGTGTCAGTATGGACTGACACTTTCCTCAACAGGTCTTCCCACTTCCAGTTTCTCAACCGATCTTGAGCACCCGGAGCATTCATTCTTTCATCATAAATTATGCATAAATCAGAACAATAATGGAATACGGGTTGTTTATAGTTGAGGACTGAGGTTTGAGTCCTCAATCTGCCCCAGGAGCACCAGGATCACGTGAAAGGCACCTGGAAAACTGTAAAGACTGGATCAGCGGGGTTATCATGGCCCAGGCCCTGTGCTAAGCGCCATGGGGGACATGAGGAGAAGGAGCCTCTGCCCTCAAAGGGTCAAGGGGTAAATGCCAAGTGGGAGGACAGGGAGAGATGCAGACGTAACATCCACAGACATGGGAATGAGTGGCTGGATTCTGCAGAGGAAGAAGAAGGACGAGTCAAGAATCACTGTGGGGTTTGGGGCCAGGTGGCTGAGAAAATAGTGGTGCCATTAATCTATTTATCAATCCATCTTTTCCTTCATTCCACAAATACACTTTGAGCATCTGTCACCAGCCCAGTACTGTCACAGGTGCTAGAGATGAAACAGCGAACAAAACGGATAATGATCCTCCACCTACCCCATTTTGCTTACATTCTATGGGATAACAGAGAAAAAGGAAGTAAACAAGTACACAAACAAGATCATTTCCAAAGATGATTAGTGCTATGAAGAAAATAACATTGGGTAATGTGTCAGAGAGCAACCGGGGGAGGTGGCATTTGTGCATATGTGTCATTAGCTGAAATAGAAGTCAAGGGCTGGACGGAGGTGGAAGATGGTGAATTTCATGGTAGGGCTGCTGACTCAGAGAGGCTAAGATTCACCTCTTGGTGAAAATATTTTAACCTCCGCTCAAGCCCTGCATTGTATCATTCTCTGGCTCAGAAACATTCAGTGGGTTTCCATTGCTCTCTGGACAAGATTCCAGTTCTTTAGCTTGGCATTCAAGGGCCTTCACAATCTCACCTAGCCTGCCCATCTGCCGGCCCCGATCCTCATGTGAACTTTGCATTCTGGCCTCGATGAGCCCTTCTCTGATTCCATCTAGGCCATGTCCCTTTGCACCTCCATACTTGTATCCTAGAAAAGTCTCCTGAGTTCTCTAGTACATGACTGTCCTGCTGTTCTTGGGGCTCTGGCCTTTTCTCTTCCTGCCTGCCCTCTAAGGTTGTTTACTGTCTCATAAGTGTGGGCTCGACTCTCCAATAAGAATGCAGTCTCCTTGAGGGAGGGGCTGGCCCCTTCAAGATCCTCTCTCCATTGAATTTGCTCTGTACACCTGCCCAAAAACACATTAATTATCTTCTTGTATAAAATGAAGAAAGACAGAATGAGAAGAAAACCAAAGTGCTTCCCACCCAAATTCACGGAGCCAGGAGATGACAGAATTCAGCTGTGGCCAAGTGTTCAGAAACAATCCAAAAAGAATCCATTCAGCTTGCTAGAGGATTTGGAAGTTGGAATAAACTCCATCCACCTTGCATATCTAGGGAGGAACCTGCTTTGCAATGCAAGGCATGAGCCAGAAAGTTCTGGAATTCCTCTCATCCCTCAATCCACAGAGGGGCAGAGTCCTGAGCTCTGGCCCAGAGTAATCTATAGCCCCTCTCTCCAAGGCCTCCTTCCTCAGTTTCCTAGGCTTTGTCATAGCACCTCAGTTTACCCATCTGAAATGCAGGATAATGGGGATCAACTGTCCCCTGCCTTCCCTCCTCCCCTTCAGCAGCATCTGATCCTGATGCTTAACTTCTGTGTTTGAGGCCAGGATGTCGGGGCAGTGGGAGGTTAGGAGAGAGACACGTGATTCCCATGACGGGTGTTTGGGATGAAAGTCAATACCGTAAACACGCATTCATCATGACACTCCTTCTGCCGTGTCTTTCATCTGGGGAATCTCAAAGCCCTGGACAAATGGTAATTAATTTTCACAGCAGCTTCCACAGGAGGATGAGGTGCTGCCTGCCAAAGGCCAAAGGGGCATTTTCCCAGTACCCCTCCTCCCAACCCCCTGCTCCCCTCCCAGCTGCTGCCCGCCCCAAGGTGATAATGCCAGGTGGGGAGGATGCCTAGGTTTTACACTCCTTCTCGAGATTTCTCTGCCTAGAAGCCTCCTGGGGCAGATGGAGACTCCTAACTAGCCTTCTGCCCCCACCTCTACCCTGGTTTCCCAGAGGATGACTAAGAGGGAACCAGGGCAGGAGTGGGAGCATTTCCTGCCTCCACCAGCAGGCCAGGGCCAAACAACTAGTTAGCTGACTCAGCAGGAACCACATGGCTCCAAAAATACAACTGCTCTGCTCAGTTCCACCTCGTGCTGCTCCCTTGGCCCTTTGGACACAGTCACCTGCTCCTCTCCCAAGTCCACGGGAGCTATTGAAGTGATGTTTGCCTTAATTCTGATTATAGAAGAACTATAAGCTCATTGTAGAACATTTGGAAAATATGGAAAAAGATGAAGAATAGAATTACTTTTGTAATCCCACAATTCTACCACTCCTCAAAGAACCATTTTGAAATCGTCTTATATTTCCTTTATATTTTTTCTGTGTTATTTGGTTTTTATTTAAAAGTTCACACATAATCATGGCAAAAATTTTTATTCATATTATGATAGTATATGTTCTCTCTACATTATTTGATATGTATAACATAGGACAGAAGGTTATAAAGTCAAAAGTCAAAGTCCATCCCAACCTTCTCTTCTCACCCAAGAGGGAACCACTGTTAAGGGTTTCTTGTATCCTTCCGGAAATTGCCTATTGCAAGCACAAGCATGCATATGCATACTCATTTTACATGGCTGAGGTCATACTGTGTGAATAATTTAGCCTGTTATTAGCTTCATGTGAATACATGAGCATTTTCTAATTCTGTTTAACCAAAAATTTTTGGTTAAACAACATTTTTATTGACTGCCTAACATTTTATCTTGTTGGTATGCCATAGTTTATTTAACCTTTCCCTGTTGTTGGACATTTACTCACATGAGGGGCAGGAAGAAGGAAGCGAGTCAGAATGAAGTCTTGGGAGGGAGAAGCAAGCTAGGATAGACTGCGGGCCTACTGTGTGCCAACCACTTTTCCTATCTTCCTGGTTGCTCAGTGTGAAAGTTAGCACTATCCCCATATTGCTGATGAGGAAACTGAGGTTCAGAGAGGTTAAAGAAAAATGTGCTTGCAGGCAAGAGAGGGGTTTGAAGCAAGGTTTGTCACCTCCAAAGCCCATGGCTGTTCTATTTTGCCAAGATGCCTTGGAAAAGTCCCAGGGTTTCAGTTTTCTCACTGCTGGGCATAAGGATGGAGAGAGCGCTTCCTTCACTCATTCTCTCATTCATTCCAATAATATTGATGTGCCAGGCACGAGGGATTCAAAGGGGGAAAGATGCAGTCCTTTCCTCTAGAAGTTCACAGTTGCATGGGTGGACATGCAAACAAACTATCACAGTCCACACAGTGACAGAGGGAAATGCAAGGTGCCATGGGGACCACACCGAGAGTTCCTCCCTCTCCCAGACTCCAAAGGTCGAAGAAGGTTTCCAGGGGGAGGAGACCCCGTGCTGAGTCAGTCCTCTGGCACCAGTCAGGAAGTGCCATTGAGGCCTGAAACGCCTCTGCTTCCTCTCCTCCCCAGATCCCATTGCACCGCAGTCACCCGAGGCCTGAGTTAGCTCCTCCCTGACCTGGCTTTTGCCTCAAGCTTCCTGCCCTTCATAAAATGACTTGTCAGGCTCCCACGGCAGCCGGGGTTGGGGAGGGGGGGGCATGATGGGCCCCTAATTTCTGAGAAAATATTCAAGACAATGTTTCCGGTTTGTTCTCTAGTAGTTTAGGAAATGTTTGTCATGCTCTGGAGAAGACTAGGCAGCACAAGAGGATTGGTCAAATGCTTGGGCTCCGGATGGACAGATCTGGAAAGGAGTCCTGCTTCCATCAGTTGTCCTGGGACTGCTGGAAAATCACCAATATCAGTCAGAGCTCTTGGTAACAAGCCACAGAGATGGACCCTGACGATCTTCAACAAAGAAGAGAATCCAATGCCATAGAATTGTCAGGGGTTTAAGAGTGGACAGGGTTAGGAAACGTGTAGAAACTAAGGCAGCCGTCAAGGCCCAGAGCAGCAGGAGGCACAAAACCGTTTTTTGGCCAGGAAGCATCTAGTCAGGATGCTCATGCCACTGTAGCCAGATATCACAGCAAAAAACAGAGTTCTAACCCTCCAGCACTCAGGAGTCCAGGAGCCCAGGCCTCAGGCTGGAGCACTCGACTGGCTGACCATTGGCCATGTGCCTATGTCTATTGCCAGGAAACTAGAAGGGGGAGAATTTGCCCTCGGACCTCAGTGGGAGGAGGTGGGTGCTCCCTTCCTCCACGCCAACACACAAGGTCAAGACCTGCACACTAGCCAGGGGGCTTTGGATCCTGGACAGCCAAAAACTCACTGTCCAGGACATGCCCTTAACATCTCAGAACCTTTGTAAAATAGAGACATTAATAATGTCAACCTCACAGGATTGCTATGAGGTTGTAAAAAAAAGCAAGTAAACTCTTTAGCACAGTTCCAGACACCCAGTAAATACTCAGTAAATGTAATTTACTATTTTTGTTGTTGTAATTATTATGATTGCTATTATTATCCACTTTCTCTCTTTTAAAGTAAAATACCAATAGTTTTCACTATAATGTAATATATAGAAAAGTTGAAAAATACTGAAAAGTTGAAAGAAGAAGAGAAAATCACCCACCACCCACAGAAAACTACTGTCAACATTTTGGTGTTTCCTGCTAATCTGTTTTGCATGTATTGGTTTTGGTTCTTTCATTCTTTCTTCCTTTTTTTCTTTCAAGCAGCTGTGATCAGCCTGTGTGTACAATTGTGTGTCCTACCTTAGAGCATATGCATTTCCTCATGTTATTAAAGACTCTTGGTAATCAGCATTCTTAAGAGCTGCAAAATATCCTTTGGAGTGGATAGAATCATTCCCCAGTGTTGTTTCCACTGTTGGAGGAGCAGGGAGAGGAAAGGGAGTGATATGCATTTATAAATGATAAGCGTTTTTTCAAAAAGCATTCTGATTCTGGAATGCTTCTTTGGAATATGAATTGATGCTTAGTTGACATCATTTAAGCACTTTGTTCCCAGAAACTTTCAAAAGGCTGTTTCCTAAAATTCCCACACATCTGATGCAGGTCAGGGGGCATGACCCTCCTGGGTGCATACCACCTCATTGTGGTTTTTGTCTGTTTTTTTAAACATCAAACAGAGAAAAAGCCCACTCTTTTTTTATTGTTTTATTTTAGGTATGCTTTTTTCGGTGAGGAAGATTGGCCCTAAGCTAACATCTGTTGCCAATCTTCCTCTTTTTTTGTTTTTTCTCCCCAAAGCCCCAGCACATAGTTGTAGATCCTAGTTGTAAGTCCTTCTAGTTCTTCTATGTGGGATGCTGCCACAGCATGGCTTGATGAGCAGTGTGTAGGTTGGTGCCAGGATCCTGGGAACCTGGGCGCCTAAGCAGAGCACAGGAACTCAACCACTATGCCACAGGCAGGCCCCCATCATTATGTTTTGATGGGACATTTTGACTGCCACCAAGTGTATGAGAGTCCCACAGTCCCACTGTCACCTTGATACTGCTGGCCTGCCCACTGCTTTCTCACGTTCCCAATATGCTCAACCACTGATTAGACTGGGGTGGTTTATCCTGCCTGTGAAATTACCTGCCATTAGTGTGCTGGAAAGTGCCCCAGCTCTGTCCCTTGCCTGCTTGGGACTTGGGGCAATTTTCTTACATTTCTCCGCCTCTTCTGGAAAATAAAGAGAATCAGGTATAAATTCACTGAGACAGCAAGTTTTTCTTCTTTCTTTCCCTCTCTCCCTCCCTTCCTTCCTTCATACCTACCTTCCTTCCTTACTTCCTTCCTCCCTTTCTTCCATATTATCCTCCCTTACTCCCCCCAACCCCACCCCAGCCCCCTCCAGCCTGCCGGTGCGGTGCGTGCGGGTCCCAGGCTGGGTTCCAGGAAGTGGCTCTCGCCTAAGGGGAAGCTGGGGATCAGGTGACCTGGCTTCCCACCGCTGGTGACTAAAACGCCAGTGATGCTGATTATTTGGACTTCCTGGGCAGAGTCCAGCACCTGCAAGTGGTAGGGGTTTGGGAGCAACAATAATTAATATTTTGCCGAGTGTGATTCTGATCACCCTGCCAAGGAGAGGGTCCCACCCTGAGCTGGCAGCCCCGTGGGAACTGCCCCGGCCGCATTCCCAGGGCAGTGATTGTGTAATGGGCACCGGCGCCCAGCCAGGGCGGGATCTGTTGGTGGGGTGGGCGGGCAGAGGATGTGCCCCATCCTTGCTGGGCTCGGATATGCCAGAGCAGCAGAGCGCTAACCTGTACCCCTCAGTCTCCTGGGCCGGGACACTCACGTGGTCCTGAATCCAACCTGGGCCTGCCTGGGGCCCCACACACAGGGCTGTGGGAGTGAAGTGACCAGAAAGGGTATCTGAGGAAGGCAAAGGGAAATGAAGTCATCCTTTCCTCTTCCATCCCACCTCCGTGCGCTTCCAAAGCACCATTTGAACCTAAAGAAGCAGGGAGCCCAGAGGTCTCCTTGTCCAACGCTCTCCTTTCATGTGAGAGGAAACTGAGGCCCAAGGAGAAGTGAATTGCTCTACTCCAAGTTTCTATAAGAAATGACCAAATGAGGAAAGTGGCAGGAGCTATTGAAAGCACAATCCACCACGTCGTTTACTGGATGAGATCTCAATGACTCAGAAAGGCTCTCCTACCCCCAAATTCTCCATCTTCTCCTCAGCACCTGAATTTCACTTAACTTTCTTTACTTTAAGGTTTTGATGCCAATCAAAAGCTAAGCTTCCCCTGGCAGGGATCACTTCCCAAGTCAGTAAGATGTAGTTTCTGTTCCTCTTCTGAGAGAGTGTGATGGAGAGAGGGAAGAAGGACATAATACTTCAGTGTGGCGGGAAGAGTCCTCGCATGGCTTCCCAGCTATGGTGTTTTTCAGTTTTCAATGAGCTTGCAATGGCCATCTCCAGTCACCTTGGAGATGCCGCTGTGAGGTGGGAGAACCCTTAACTGTCATTCCATCCATCAGAGGAGGGGAAGGAGGCTCTGAGAGGCTAAGTGACGTGCCCAAGGCTACACAGTTAGGAAGTGTCCAGGCAGGGTTGAAATTGTGGCACTCAGCTGCTCCCCACAGCCCAGTGTAAGGCTGTGATGTCAGTATTTTTGTCAACTGGTTTATAGAAAAATATGAAAGCAAGCACTGGGGGTCAAGATTTGAAAGGTTTGGAGGCATACAATGCAGAATGCTTGCCTTCTCTCATTTGAGCCTCACAATAGCCCTAGGCAAATACCCCATTTTCCAGAGGAAAAACCTAAAGCTCAGAGATTTGCTAAATTCAGTCAACTGTGAGCACCTCCAGGGCAAGGAACTGGGTTATGTCCATCTTTTGGTGTTTGATCTCTAACTTCATCTATGAATGTTTGTTGAGTGTTTGCAGAAAGAATCCTGGAAAATGGTCTAACACAGTCTGCATTTTACAGACGAGAAAACTGAGGTCTGCAGAGTTAAGGAATATGCCTGGATCACATAGTTAGTGGCAGAGCTTGGACCAGTCTGATGTCCTTTTCACTTCATTCGTCTGTTCCTTCATTCACCCAACCATCCATTCACTTATCCCACTATAAGAACTGAACTGACACACCTCCAGGTGGTAAGCTGGGCTCTGGAAACGCAAACAGGCAGGACAGGAAATAGGGAGAGGGGAGTAGGGCACCTGCTTTGAGCACAAAATCTAAGGGGGGGAGTGCCAAAAACCCAGTGACCAAGATAAATAATATTTTAATGCAATATTTTTTTAAATCAAACCAGCAAACTATGGTCCATAGGCCTGCAGTATGTTTTTGTAAATAAAGTTTTATTAAGACTAAATTCTAGTCTCTGTTTTGAGGAGCCCACAATTTCGTCTGGGGAGATAGGCCCAAATGGACTATTAATTGAATTCTCCGTGAATGTGCTCAAGCAGCATGCAGGGGGAGAGAGGGAAGTGTTCGAGATAGGGAGGGAAATGTTGTGCAGAAATCCAGCTGTATGACACAGCCACGTTTATTGAAAGAAATTGCAGCAAAGTTGTTTGGTGTAAGAGAGACAGGGTCAGGAGCCAGGGGACAGAGTGGTGAGTGACCAGGTCTCAGAGACTGCGGGGAGAGGAGGGGCCGATGCAGAGCCCACCAGGCCAAGAATGTCCCCTAAGGATTTTGGACTTTACAGCATAGATGTGGTGAGCCACCCTCAGGCTGACACTGAAACTGAGGGAATCAGACACAACCCAGAGGGGCAGGTCTTCCCTCAGAAATAGGCTTAAAACCACAACAAATGTGTTTGGCTCGTTGTCCGCAGGTGTACCTGGGGTATTTGTCCCCTCCAGTCCCTGTCCCCCAGCCTGGTGCTCTGGGACCTCATCTGTGGCTGGACCTCTCCTCCGGGTACAAGCTGCCCACAAGCTGCTCCTGCCTTGGAGAGCTGCCGGAAGCCAGGGAAAACCTTGGGAGGACAGAGCCTGCCGAGGGGTTCTCCTCACTTGCTGAGAATATTATAAAATGCATATTTAAAGATATTCCGTGTAAATCACTCACAAGAGGGCTTGGCATAAAATAAATACTCAAAAAAAGATGGCCATTACTACCTTATGTTTGTTATAAAAGTACTTTATAATTTTATTAAAAGTTATAATTTGGAAGAACCTTCCCCATGTTTGAAGGACGTTGTCCCCTCCCCTGTATGTTTGTGTTGACTGTTGGTGGTTTCCAAGTACCTGCTGGATCAGGCTGTGGGCTGATAGCCGAGAGGACGTGGTGTTTGGGAGGGACTAGAGTCCTGGGGGAGGTTTAATCCAGGAGGACTTCCTGGAGTGGGGGTGGCTGGGGGCAGAGTTTTAAAGGAACTGATGAGCAGATGGATGGAAGCATTCTGGATGACATGGCATCTGAAAGATGAAACAGTTTTGCCTACCTTCTATGAGAATTAACTGATATCACATACCTAAAATGGTTGGCGTGTCACAAGGACCCAGTGAATGGCGGATGATAAAGAAGGAGGGGCAAGGGGAAGGGATGGAGAGAAAGGGGCTGAGAAGCAGGAGACCTCGGTTCTAGGCACAGCTGTGCCTCTGGTTAGCTGTGTGAGACTCTGAGGACATCACTGCCCCTCTTGACACCTCAGATTTCTTTTCTTTAAGATGGATTATTCAGGCTAAGATTTCCACCTCTAGGAGCCCCTGAATACAACAAACATAAAATAATAACAGCTATTGTTTATTACCACCTACCACCAATCTCTCTTCTACATGATAAACTTACATCTGATTTGATTTTTACAAGAACTCTGTTAGTGGACTCTATTATTATTCTCATTACATTGATAAGGAAATAGAGGTCCAGAGAAGTAAAGTAAACCCTCCAAATGGTATCTCTAGTAAGTAGGTCTCTGACTCCAGGAAGGCAGAGAGATGCTGCCTCCTGAGGGCTGTCCCCCTCTCCAGAGAAGTGTTTCCCCACATGACTAGGGTTGGTGCTGGCCACAGTTCCCTGGAGACACCAACGATGCTCTTCTGCCTTGTCTCACTGCCCAGTTTCTGTGGCAGCACCAGCCCATAACTTCAACATCCCCCCACCCACCCACACCCCCACCTCAGCACAGTGACTTTCCCCAAAAGCTGTGTCACTCTTGACAGATGACACTCAGGAAAAAGCTCTATGGTTGAATCACAGTGACCACTTCCTGTTCCGTTCATGGTCCCCTGTTCTCTCGAGGCCTCACTCTGCCCTACCCTGTTTAGTAATAAGAGCTGTGAAATTTATGACCCCTAGACTGCTACGGAGGCTTAGTCACCCCTTCCTATACCCTCATCCTACTGGGCTAAGGGGCACCAACTCTCAATTTCAGCCCCATTCCACAACTCTGCTATGGAGAGCCTGGTAGGACACCATGGCTATCCTGGGACTGTGTAAGGAGCAAAGGGAAGATGCCCATCCCTCCAGACTGGTGACATAAGGCTGATGGGGAAGGGTGGGCGGATGTTCAAGCCTCAGCCATGAAGTAAAAGAATAGTCACTGACCCTGTGGGCACCTCCTGGGCGCCCACTCAGGGGATATTGCTGCCTCTAGGCACATGGGTCAGGACACCTAGTGGAAAGACAAATACAGTCAGGGTGGAGTGTCTTGGGGGAAACCCCAATTCTCTCCCAGTTGCTCAGAAAGAGCATCCTGGAGGCTGACAAATTACAACGAACGTTGAGTGTGAGAGCGGAGGAAGTCATCAGATATTTTGATGGGCTACCCCGAGGAGGAGACTACCTCTAGGTAAATGCAGAGAGCAGAATTTAGGACCACTGGGGCTCGTTTAAGACCTTTAGAAGTCTTCAACCTCTAAAGATGACCGTACTTCTTGCCTGACCCCCATCCAGATAGGTAATGCAAAATAAAACAATGTAAATCCTAAAAACAAGTGTAAGGAAGTTCAGTAAAGTTCTGATTTTTCCCATGATAACCACTTCAGTGCTTTTTTTTCCTTTCTTTTTTTGTGGATACTATCAATTATCAAGCCCCTTTGAAAAATTTTTTTGTGCTTTCAGATGTCTCCACTTTGCTGATTCCATGAGCTCTGCTTGGTCTGCCTGTTGTATAATCCTGCACTGGGAACAGTGGATGGGTGTCAGTGGGCCACATGTGCCAGCTACTATAGGGAAGATCTTTCCAGCCATTTGTGTTGTGTGACCACTGAGTGGGCTACCCTGGGGAGGGAGTGCCTGGTCACTGGTGTGTTCCCACCCCCACCAAGGCCAGGAGTCCTTATGATGGGGACAGGATGTGTGAGTCTGGACAGGAGGTGGGTCCCTCTCTAAAGTCCCTTCCAGTCCAATGATACTAGGGTAGGAATTCCGAACACTTTGGAAAGAATGTGTTCATGTGGCCTGCTCCAAGCGAGGGGTTACCAGCTGTAGGGGTGGGCCTCTGGGTTCCTGTTGGGGACTTTGAGGAGAGGAATTTCCCTTTCCACTGGGAAGGCAAGCTTAACCCTTCCTTGGAGGCCTGGACCCCCTGCAGCTACATCTGGAAAACCAGCCATTGCCACCAGATGGCGCCAGTGGTGGATGGGTCAGGACCAAATGGGTGGGCCCAAGGGGCATCTGGGCCGCCGATCCAGGCCAGTACTCTGTGTTCAGTCCTGTTTACCTGTACGCCCCCTTCTGCTCTACCAGCGGCCTCGACCTTTTACTCAACTTTATTGACTTTCAATTACAATTTTCACAACACTGAAATGTTTATTTTCCAGTATGGAGCTCATTAAACACATGAAGTTCAAAGCAGGCTTATGATAAGAGAGGAGTCAGAACAAGAAGTGATTCATTTGGGGTACGTCAATTGACAGTCACCAAGATGAACAGGAGTTATTGGCAAAAGAGTGCATTGTATTCACATTTTTTAAAGAAAGTGGGTCAAAATACCTCTTAGTTAAAATCGCTTATTCCAGACAAGCCAGACACCTTGAGACTGGGCAGGGAAGTGGGAAGAGTAAACTGCTGGTCCCAGCTGAATTCTAAATTCCTAGCAGCTGTCTCAAAGTCTTCAGAGTAGACTTCACTGACACCAAGAAGTTTGCAACTGTCTGTGAAAAAGAGGGGGTTTCCACTTCCAGGACCAATGCTAGGCCACAGAGCCCTTCCTTAGCCTCTCGCTGACTCAACGGCAAAACCCAGATTTCCTTCTGTCATCTTTGTTAACACCAGGTTGCTTGAGTTTGCGGTGTCGCTCAAACTCTCTGGACTTCAAATTCCTCAGTAGTCAATTGGAAATTAAAATTCTTACACTTTGTTCTGTATCCTGATTGTGAAGCTGGTTACATGAATCTATATGTGTTAAAATGCATAGACCTGTACACCAGAAGAAAAGTCAATTTTACTGCACAATAATTTAAACAAATTTTTTTAAAAATTCTATGCTTTAAGTAAGAAGCTTCTTACATGGCATCCTTTTTATTTGTTTATTCTCTGGTATCCAGTACAAGGTCTAGATCATAGTGGGTATTCAACAAGTTGTATATTTGTCGAGTGAATAAGTGAATGAATATTAGACAGAATGGAATGTTGATGACAGGCAGGCACTCAATAGTTGTTCCTTTCTGTCACCTTCCCTCTAGTCATTTCAGATAACAAGACATAGTGCAGGTCTTCAGAAAATCCTAATGGCTTGCTCAGTTCTCTACCGCTTGGGCAATGTTCGACCTGAGGGGAGAAAAAAGGCAGCTGCTGGCAGGGAGAGTGACATGACTGAGCTCCTGTGGCCATGGATACACTCTATATTGACCAAGAGTCTTCTCTGGGGTTGGCTCCATAGTGGTTGGGCTCAGTGTTCTCTGCTTCGGTGGCCCAGGTTCACAGGTTCAGATCCCAGCCAAAAAAAATGTCTTCTCCATGCCAAGTACTGTGCTAAGTGGTGTGGATACCCAGTCCATTTAGACACGTCCCTCTCCTTGATCACTTGCACGATGGAAACTAAGCATTTATCTCAATGCCCTGGGTTAACACATGCTGGAGGATCACCCAGCTTCTAGTGTTTACAGAGCCCACAGCTTATTTCAAATGACCCACTGGGAGTTAGAGTGAAGGAAGCTGGCAGGAAACCGGCCAGGGCAGCCAGAGCCTGCCAGCATGGACCCTGGGCCTTGATCCACCAGTTTCCCCAGCCCTAATCAGGTCTGGAGGGACCAATTTATTCTAAGTGATCAACAAGCGTGGGAATAATGAAACAGGAAATGAATGTATTAGTTTATAAGGCAATTCCTTGAGTCCGACAGCAGCAGTATTGTTCTCTCTTCTGAGGATAACGCAAGCCAAGTCTACTATGTGAAGGTTGCTCAGAACACAGAAAGAGCACAGATGGACCTGGGAATTCTTTAAAGGGAGGCAAGTGGTATTGTAGAAAGAGGGTGGGCCGGCCCCATGGCCGAGTGGTTAAGTTCGCGTGCTCTGCTTTGGTGGCCCAGGGTTTTGCCAGTTCAGATCCTGGGCATGGGCATTGCACCGCTCATCGGGCCATGCTGAGGTGGCGTCCCATATGGCACAAACAGAGACTCTCACAACTAGAATATACAGCTATGTACTGGGGGGCTTTGGGGAGAAAGAGGAGAAGGAAAAAAAAAGGAAGGTTGGTAACAGATGTTAGCTCAGGTGACAATCTTTAAAAAGAAAAGAAGAAGAAGAAGAAAGAGGATGACCTTACAGTCAGAGGGAATTGGCTTGAACTCTGGTTCCAGCACTTAATAACTGAGTGACCTTGGGCAAGTTAAAGTCTCTGTGTCTCAGTTTCCCCGTAAGAAAAATGGGCACAATATACCTGACTCACACTGTTTTAAAGTGTAAATGAGATAATATATGGGAAGATCCAGGCACAAACTAGATATCACCAAGTGGTCCCTTCCTTTTAACTATTTTTTATAGGTAACTTTCATTTTTAAAGATAATACATGTTAGTTATTGACTAAGGAAAATATTAATAAACCAAAAGGAAAAAATTAAAACCTCCCATAATTCCATCAGGCACAGGGAACTGTTGGTAACATTTTAGTATTTGTCCTTCCAGGCTTTTAAAGTATTATTATTTTTTAAAACAAAAATGGGATCCTACTCCCATGTGGTCTTACAATCCATTCTTTTCACTTATGAGTGTGTATTAACACCATCTCATGTCTTTAAATGGTCTTCTGCAGTAGCATTTTTTGAAAAATATATGGCATAGTGTCCTACCATATGGCCATACCATCATTTATTTAACGAATCCCATATTGTTGATCATTTTCACCATTATAAACAAAGCTGAAATGAATGTCTTAGCAGCTGAGCATCTTTTATTACTCCCCTATGATGAATTTCCTGAAGGAGAATTTTTGGTCCACAATGACAGCCTTCCAAAACCTTCCTGTGAGATTCTGTTCCCACCCACCAAGTCCAGCAGTGTCCATTATCTTGATCGCAACCAAACCCTGGGTTTTGTCATTTTTTCTCTACAGCAGCAGTAGCCTGATCACTTTTTCTTCTCCTCTCTAGGGATACTTCTGTCCAAATATATAGATTTGGTCTCTCAGCCTCACAAGGCCCCTCTGGCCCTGTGTAGTTCTGGAGACACAAGCTCTGACTATTGTCTCCTGTCAATTTTCTATCCTAGCCACCAAGTCTTGTCTCACAGGGGACCCATGATAATTAGTTAGATGACTGTTTAACTGCTATTGGCTACATTTCCCACATCTCATCAGCCTTGTTCACAAATCTCATCTAGGGCGAGTTCTTTCCTGAGAAGATTGCCACAGATAGCCAATATCACTCATTGTCTGTTGACACTCCCAGTTTCCACCTCCAAGACTGAGTCTCTGGCTTTGTCTCTGAAGGTAGGGGTAGGGAGGAAGGCATTTTACCAAAGCTGAAAGTAGCAAATTGTGTTCCTGGGGCAAATAGCGGAAAATGAGGGCTCAGATCAAAGGAAGGGCACTCACAGGGCAAAGAGGTATGGAGAAAGCAGAGGCCCCGTCCACATGCGTGTTCCTTGTCTCTTTGGCCTCACATCACTGCAATCTCTGCTTCTACCATCACATCTGCCTCCCCTGCCTCCTTCTTTCCCCTCCAAGGACCCTTGTGATTACACTGGGCCCATCCAGATTATCCAGGACAATCTCCCGTGTCAAATTCCTTAACTTAACCACATCAGCAAAGTCCCTTTTGCCATGTAAGGTCACATAATCATAAATTCTGGGGGTTAGGACTTGGACACATTTGGGGTTATTATTCTGTCCACCTCACCTGGGCAAGTCGCTTTCCCTCTCTGGCCTGAGTTTTCTCCTCTGCAAACTGTGAGTGTTTGACAAAAAGCTCTCCAGCGTCCCTTCCAGGTTTGGGAATATCTTGAAATGTGAAATATAGTGGAGCTGAGGTGTAGGAAGTGCACTGAGTTTCTCCTGGGTTTCCCTAAATTTCTTCCTGTAGGACTCCCCCCTCTCCCCTGAACGCTACTGATGTCATTTGTACCTATGCTTCTATTAATTGAACAAGCCCGCATAGAGTGCTCACTGTGTGCCAGGCTCTGTTCTAAGCACTTTGCTGCTTTGAAACGATTTAACCTTCATAACAACCTCATGAATGAAGTAAAGTGGTAATCCCTATCTTTAGGGTTTACCCTCAAGAGAGGTTAAGTAACTTGCACAAAATCACAGAGTGGCAGGGCTGAGGGCAAACCTTGGCTGTCTGACTAGAGAGTCTGTACCCTTAACCACCGGTGACCTGGCCTCTCTTCAGAGCCCTGGACCCACAGTCATGTAGCCATTGCTTAAGTCTTCTAGACTGAGCAACTCGAGAGCAGGAGCCTTGTCTAATTCTGTGAGTCCCAGCCCTGATAATGATCTGGCACACAAACGAAGGAAAAAATGAATGAATGAATGATGAAGGAATATTGGCATTACTACTTATCTCCCTGAGAGTCTCTTACAGATCAGAGCCATGGTTGCAGAATATGATAATAAACATTTATGGACACTTCAAAAGAGAGCAGGACCCTCATGCAGCCCTGGGAGGTAGGTACCATTATCATTCTCATTTTACAGACAAGCAAACTGCAGCAGAAAGAGGAGAAGTAACTTCCCAAGGTGAGGAACAGGATTTGAGTTGAGATCTGCTTGACTTCCATGTTTTCATCCTGAAGGTCAGCTTGAACTCCCTGAGGCCTGCATTTTTAAAGTTAGGATAAGTATGACTCTGCACAACCAGAGAGGAGGAAGGAAGCAAAGGAACATTCTATTGGGCAACACTACACGCCAGGCTCTGGTGCCAGGTGCTTTACATAATATTTCCCACTTAGTCCTCAGAACAACCTTATTGTCCCATTTCGCAGATGAGGAAACTGAGGTTTAGAGAAATTAAGTGAACTTCCTAAAGTCCACTGGTAGAGCCAGGATTCAGAACCAGGTACGTCTAACTCCAAAATCCACGATCTTTCCACTGTCACTAGGCTGCTGGGCCTCTGTTCTTTCATCCACAGAACAAAGAAGTTGGGTGAGATGATCTCAGAGCTCCGGCTCAGCTTGTGTTTTTAAAGTCAGCATTAATTGTATGCTTATTGCATGCCAGGCATGGTGCTAAGAACTTCACATACATTATGTAATTTCATCCCCAACACCCTCCGAGGTGCTACTATTATTATTATTTCCACTTTACAAATGGGGAAACCGCGGCTCAGACATAGAGGTACTGTCCGAGCTTACACAGCTACCACAGGGCCCAGCCTGAGTTTTAACTGAGGCTTGTTTGATTCTTAAGCCAAACTCTTGCCCATACCCTCTACTGCCTCCAGCAGTCTCAGACAGCCTTTGGAGTGAGAACATCCTGCATTCCTACAGAATCGGTGGAACAAGGCTGGGGGAGACGTGGGATGAGTTCCTCAATGCGTGGGCCCCCTTCCTTTGGATTTCAAAGACTCACTTCAGTGAAGTTCTGTTAGAGTCAAAAGGTGACATCCTTCCGTGGACAGTTGGCCAAAGCTCAGAGTCCAGCCTTGGCACTGCACGGGCTTGGCCATTTTCTCTGATCTTGTCGTCAAGGCAACCCTAGATCTCTGTGGCTCTGTCGTTATTCTCCCGCCTGCTTCGTCGTCGTCCCACCTTTGCCAGAGAACATTTCAGAGTCGGCAGCTCTGTGTCCTACTTGCCAGTGATTGAAGCCGATGCTGACTTGAAATAAAACCAGTTCCCAGGACCTTCAAGGCCTCAAACAGATAGAGCTTTATTCTCTGGAGCTTTATTCTCTAAATACCTTGAGAGCAGAAGCTGTCTGTCCCACTCATAGCTGTACCCCAGAGCCATATGCGGGTGCCTGGAACAAAGCAGGTACTCAGAAAACATTGAATAAGTGAACGTTGAATAAATGACTAACTATGGAAAGGGAGTCCCTAAAGTAATCATCTGGAAAACGGGTAAAACTAGGGTAGAGTGATGGCTTAAGATTTGTAGTGGCGACCCAGAATAAAAGTATCAGTGTATGCACGTGCCCCTGAGCAAAGGCTCAACAAGCCTTGTGATGTGCTGGCCCATGTCCCTCCACTTCTCCTTTTCACAACGAGTGAGCTGGAGCTGTCGATGCAGATGGTTCCTGCCCACCCGGGGTTCTGGCCTGAAGAATCTCTCTCTCTCTCAATTGTAGCAAAATACATGTGATACAAAACTTACCATCTCAACCATTTTTAAATGTGCAGTTCAGTAGCGTTACATATATTCACATTGTTGTACAACCAATCTCAGAACTCTTTTCATCTCGTAAAACGGTCTCTTTAGCCTTGTGTTGTCCCATTTTCATCTACTATCTTGGATTTTAGCTACGAATACATAGACACTGGGTTTCGAACTCTTTATGGATTCTCAGTGCGGTACAGGACAGTATTGGTGCTCAATAAAGTGTTCACTGGGAGATCTATGTCTCTCTGATTTATTTTCTCTGTGTGCTTCAATCTCTTGGTTGAAGAGCCCCTTTGGCTTTATGAGGCACCTGGCAATGATAAATACTTCTTGACTGCCCTCTAGTGGGAAAGATGAAGAAGTGAAACTCAGAGCAATCTTCATCTTTTCCGCCGGAATAAAGTGGCCCTTTTTTCCCTAACTCACTGGATTCACACCATCTAAAATTGTGATCGATCCAAGGTTGACAGTTTATCCTCACCTTACAGATGACTTTGACCCATAGAACGGTGCTTCTCAAACTGACTGTAGTGAAGGACCAGTTTTAAAAACTTTTTTGAGGTAATACTGGTTTATAACACCGCATAAATTTCAGATGTACATCATTATATTTCACCTTCTGTATAGACTACACGGTGTTCCCTACCAAAAGTCTAATTGTCATCCCTCACCATACACTTGTGCCCCTTTACTCCTTTTGTCCTCCCCCCACCCTCCTTCCCCGCTGGTAACCACCAATCTGTTCTCCTTATCTATGTGTTTATCTTCCACATATGAGTGAAATCATATGGTATTTGTCTTTCTCTATATTACTCATCTCATTTAGCATAATACCCTCAAGGTCCATCCATGTTGTCACAAACGGCAAGATTTCATTTTTATGGCCTAATCGTATTCCATTGTATGCATATATACCACATCTTCTTTATTGATTCATTGGTTGATGGGCATTTAGGTGGTTTCCAAGTCTTGGCTATTGTGTACAATGCTGCAATGAACAGGGGTGCACACATCTTTTTGAATTAGTGTT
Organism: Equus quagga; assembly: GCF_021613505.1. Classification (NCBI taxonomy): domain Eukaryota; kingdom Metazoa; phylum Chordata; class Mammalia; order Perissodactyla; family Equidae; genus Equus; species Equus quagga. The sequence continues at coordinate 164,292,809 of NC_060268.1, forward strand.
TTCATGTCTTTGGATAAATACACAGAAGTGGAATAGCTGGATCACATAATAGTTCTATTTTTAATTTCTTGAGGAATCTCCATACTGTTTTCCATAGTGGCTGCACCAGTTTGCATTCCTACCAGCAGTGTATGAGGGTTCCCTTTTCTCCACATCCTTTCCAACACTTGTCATTTCTTATCTTTTAATAATAGCCATTCTGGGGCCGGCCCTGTGGCCCAGTGATTAAGTTCATGCACTCCGCTGCAGCGGCCCAGAGTTTCACCTGTTCAGATCCTGGGCGCGGACATGGTACTGCTGATCAGGCCACAGTGAGGCGGCGTCCCACATGCCACAACTAGAAGGACCTGCAACTAAGATATACAACTGTGTACCAGGGGGGATTTGGGGAGATAAAGCAGGAAAAAAAAAAAAGATTGGCAACAGTTGTTAGTTCAGGTGCCAATCTTTAAAAAGAAAACAGCCATTCTGACCAGCATAAGGTGATATCTCACTGTAGTTTTGATTTGCATTTCCCTAATAATTAGTGATGTTGAACATCTTTTCATGTGCCTGTTGGCCATCTGAATGTTTATTCAGATCCTCTGCCCATTTTTTAATTAGGTTGCTGTTTGTTGTTGTTGAGACGTATGAGTTCTTTATATATTTTGGATATTAACCCCTTATCAGATATATGATTTGCAAATTTGCAAATCTTCTCCCAATTGATAGGTTGTCTTTTCATTTTGTTGACCATTTCCTTTTGTGTGCAGAAGCTTTTTAGTTTGATGTAGTCCCATTGGTTTATTTTTTCTTTTGTTTCCCTTACCTGAGAAGACATATTCAAAAAGATATTGCTAAGACCAATGTCAAAGAGTGTACTGCCTGTTTTCTTCTGGGAATTTTATGGTTTCAGGTCTTACAGCCAAGTCTTTAATCCATTTTGAGTTAATTTTTATGTATGGTGTAAGATAGTGGAAGGACCAGTTTTTTAAATTTTTTAAATCTGTTGTGAACCAAGCTATTTGTAAAATACAATAAAAGTGAATTACTAGATAAATTACATTAAAAAACGAAGACATAAAAAATAAAGATCTAATTTGTATCAGATTCAACAGACAAAATTACATTTCAATAAATATAATCAGAACAAATATAACATAGGAAAAAATAATTGCAAAATCTGTCTGTGTTGTTCATTGAATGTGTGTACTACAGGTGATTAATACAGTGGGTTGCTATTATGCTAATAATTTTTTGTTGTTCTGCAATTGTAACTAAACAAAAAATATGAGTAAAATCTAGGATTTCCCTTCAAACTTCAAATGAACACCCTGTATATCAATATTAAGGGTTTTTTTTTAAATGGACAAATGCACATGCTTAAGGCTTGTTAGCCTATCTAATCCAGGCAGAACGGAACATAATGCTATTCACAAGGTACAAGGCCTGGTGAAACTGTTTCTACGTTTTGTTTTAACATGAGCTCTAGTGGAGAAAGGAGTCTCACAGAGGAGGTTAATGGAATGGAAGAAGAAATTTTAAAGCAATTTCAGGAAGCTCAGGATTTTCATATTTCACTTTTATCCAAAATTAAGCAAATGATTCTGATTTTCAAAATCCATCTTCAATTCTCCATCAATTGCCAGTTCCACCAATTTATCCTGTAAGGTTATATAGTTAAATTAAATTATCTTTCAATGAAAGTAATGGTTTATGGATCTGTGAATTTCCCATGCATGGACCATCTTTTGATGGAAACAAAATGTAAAAATTTTGGGGCTGGCACAGTGGTGTAGTGGTTAAGTTCCCACGCTGCACTTCAGCAGCCTTGGGTTTGCAAGTTTAGATCCGGGGCATGGACCTACACACTGCTCATCAAGCCATGCTGTGGCAGCATCCCACATACAAAATAGAGGAATACTGGCACAGAGGTTAGCTCAGTGACAGTCTTCCTCAAGTAAAAAGAGGAAGATTGGCAACAGATGTTAGTTCAAGCCCAATCTTCCTCACCAAAAAAAAAAAAAAAAAAAGAAGTAAAAATTCTGTCAAATCTGGAGGGCATTCTGCTTTAACATTTCACAGATGTGTGATATCAAGGTCATCAACTGCTTTATTGATAATTGTTCTTAAATTATGGAGCATCTTATAACAGTCTATGGAAAGTCTGTTCTTCCAAGCTTCCAACTTTTGTTTTTGCTCTTTGATCTTATCTGCCATTGAAAATTATATTGCATTCTTTCCTTGAATGCATAATTCACAATTTTTCACTATGTAACTAGACACTGTTTAGTTCAGCTAAAATATTTTCATTGCAACACTTGCTTGATGAAGGAAGCAGTGTGCTCATTGACATTCTCATGTAGGCTCTTTAATTTGGGTAATAACTTCAGAATGTTTTTCTGCCAATGCAGCTGCACCATTGGAGCACATTCCTACACCAAACTTAAACTCAAACCACATTCCTTAACAGTGTGACCCTTCATAGTTTCATATAGTTCAGAGCTCATTGTCTGTCATCAGTGAAGCTGAAAAAAACTTCTTCCTCATATCTCCACCAGGTTCACATTGCGCGTATACCAAATTAATTGTCATGTTAGCAGTATGCGTGCATTCAACAACTTGCAATGAAAAATTCTTTGCTAGCTGTATTTATTTTGTAAGTTAATCTGCCATGTCATTAGCTGGTTGCCGAATTTGTCCAACTATGAAAAATAACACTTGACCTGCCTTCTTTGCCACAGACTCACCCACAATTTCTGAGATTTTTGATACAGTCTTGCACTAATGTCTATTTTTTCTATTTTTGCATCTCAAAGTGCTACTTTATAAGACACAAATTACCAATGTTTATATGTGAAATATTGAACCTCTGCTTCTATCAATTCTTTAAATTCAATAGTCTTTCTTTCAAAGTTTTCTTTAGGATTTGTACTTCTTTTGTTTCTATGTAAATGCTACCTCAGTTTGATGACCTCATTTATTAGCTTTATTAGCTAGTATATCTCTGCAAATCACACACTACAGTTTGAGCACTACAATATCAATTATGGCTACAAGACCGAACTCAATACATGAGGAATCATACTTCCAAGTAAAACTGGTACTAATTCTTTTTGTTTTAATTTCTTCAGAATTATTTTCATAGTCACCATTTGTTTTATTATTGCTGCTGCTGTGTGTCAGGAAAAGTATGTCTTATCTTGATTAAAAGAAGTCAAGTGATGTTTATTTTGACACCTATAAATTACAGTTAAATATTATTATGAAAATTTGCTTCCCTAATTTAGCTAATATTTTTTACTTGTTTTTTTTTTTTTTCTGGGAAAGAGTCGCCCTGCGCTAAAACCTGTTGCCAATCTTCCTTTTCTTTTTCCTCCCCAAAGCCCCAGTACACAGTTGTATATTCTAGTTGTAAGTTCTTCTAGTTCTTCTATGTGAGCTGCCACCACAGCATGGCTACTGACAGACAGGTGGTGTGGTTCTGTGCCCAGGAAGCAAACCCACTCTGCCAAAGCGGAGCACGCCAAACTTTATCCACTAGTCCAACAGGGCTGGCTCTGGCTAATTTTTTTTTTTTTTTTGAGGAAGATTAGCCCTGAGCTAACATCTTCTGCCAATCCTCCTCTTTTTGCTGAGGAAGACTGGCCCTGAGCTAACGTCTGTGCCCATCTTCCTCTACTTCACACGTGGGATGCCTACCACAGCATGGCTTGCCAAGTTGTGCCATCTCCGTACCCATGATCCACACTGGTGAACCCCAGGCCGCCGAAGTGGAACGTGCACACTTAACTGCTGTGCCACCGGGCCAACCCCTCTGGCTAATATTTTTAAACTATAAACTTTAAACATAATTTTTTCAAAAGTGTTATATTTAATAAGTAAAAACAACAAATTATAAAAAGAAATAAATGCTTTTATTTTCTCAGATTTTTATATGCATTTGGTTTACAGCTGACCAACTAACCTTAAAATATCACACATGGCAACATGGCCCTACTATATACACAGCTCTCAATACATGTGACTCATAGACAGCACCTGGTATATCCCTTGATCAACAAGGCAAGTTCCCTGATTGTGGATTTGGATGTCAAATTGCTATAAAAGTTGCTAAACATCTGCTCTCAATTCTGCACTGCTCTCCTTGTGAAATGGAAACAAGCAGTTCGTGTGCTGCAGGGATCCATGGAGCTCACGCTGAGTCACACCCAGAAGAAGACCTAAGCGGCTTGCCCAAGGTCCACCAGTGAGTAAGCAGTAGGGCACCTTTCTCCTAGTCTAACGCCCTCTTCATTTTTTTCTCTAACTCAGTTTCTTCATTTATTAAGCAGGTTGTTGAGAGGAGTAAATGAGATTATCCATGAGTTATTTAGCACAGAGTCTGGCATAGGGCAGATGCTATGACTGTTATTATTAACTCACTGTGTAAGGGAGACTGGTACCTCACCAACTAGACTCCCAGCCTTCAGTATCTTCCTCAGGACAGAGTCATGCGGGGAGAGGTCAGTTAACTGGCACCATTCAATGAGCACAGACACCCACCAATGCTCTTGTCTCTCAGTCTTTTCCTCTTGCAGAAGGAGCTTCTATTTGAGATCTTTATCTACAGATCTCTGTTTACACAACTACGGGAATGGTGCTCCCACGAGCTGTGCAGTGACGTCTACACAGTTGTACGTGGTGACATTGTCTAGACCAGCCAGGGCCAAGCCTTGACACTGGTACACAGTCTCCTTCCAGATAGCAAACTCACCAGCTTTCCTCCTCTGGAAGTTATTATGGCGACTATAAAACCAGCTTAGATAATACAATGTAATCAGGATCCCAGTGACCATCCCTTAGCCCTGTAACAAATGAACTCAGGTGGTAACTGTGACTTCAGACATATCGCAGACAGCAGAGATTTTATGTCACGGCCCCCAACTCTTTAGCACAATACCTCCCTGTAGCTAACGTTCACCTGGATATCTGGGCCAGGGCTGTTGAGACCTGTCTAGTTTCCTTCCCTGGGATGCACAAATGCAGGGACGAAGGCAAATCCAGTGCTCTGGGCAACAAAGGGCAAAGTCAGCTGGGTATAAACTTCAAAGTGCTTGAGCATATCTTCCTTCCTTTTTTGCAGAAACATGATTATCACATTTTGTAGGTAACAATCCACAGATGCATACATAAGTCACTATACAATTCCAAGGGACTGCATAATGCACCTTGGAGTGGCCAACATTCAACCTTTAGGAGGGTGAAATCCAGGTGGTGAGGTAAGACGAAAGCATGTGGAAACATTCAAAGACATAGAAGACTAAAGAATAACAACAGAGGGGCCAACCCAGTGGTGCAGCAGTTAAGTTCGCACATTCTGCTTTGGTGGCCCAGAGTTCGCTGGTTCAGGTCCCAGGCATGGACCTATGCAAGCCATGCTGTGGCTGCTGTGGCAGGCATCCCGCATATAAAATAGAGGCAGATGGGCATGGATGTTAGCTCAGGGCCAGTCTTCCTCAGCAAAAAGAGGAGGATTGGCAGAAGATGTTAGCTGTTAGCTCAGGGCTAATCTTCCTCAAAAAAAAAAAAAAAGGAATAACAAAAGAAAGCCTATACACATGTGCTCAGTGCAGCAGGCTGTTGATGGCTCCGAGCATGTTGACAGACTCTCTCCCCAAGACAGCTGTCTGGTCTTCTGCCTCCATTCTTTCTCTGAGGCTGAGGAAGGCTATGCAGCCAAGTACAGGTCAATTCCCAAGCATGGGGGAGTTAAACCTCCAAGGGCAATTTTCAATGAATGAGACGGGAATTGGCAGATGAATGCCTCAGTCTCTCTGTCCTCTGGTGTGACAATCCTGAGGTATGTTTTACACATCTCCTCAGCAGTTTCCCAGTAGATTGATCCCCAGTGCCCACACAAGTAAAAATTTCAATATTCCAGGTTATTGACTTTTCTTCTCTTCCTATCTCTCTCTTCCCACTCCATCACTTCTGCTCCCTGGGATCGCTTCTTGCCTCCAAATCATTATCTCAGGCTCTGCTTGTGGAGGAAACTAAAATAAGGTCCCTGGGCAGCTGCCAAGTAAGCTAAACATTTCTTCTTCATCTTTTAGCTTAGGGAATGCTCTTTGATTATGAGGACACCTTTCAAACATCAAAAACTTTCATGGAGCCTGTCTTCACCTTCTAGCAGTTATCTTTTTGGTATTATTCTTTTTTTTTCCCTCCCCAAAGCCCCACTGCATAGCTGTATATTCTAGTTGTAAGTCCTTCTAGTTCTTCTTCTTTCTTTCTTTCTTTAAAGATTTTATTTTTCCTTTTTCTCTCCAAAGCCCCCTGGTGCACAGTTGTGTATTTGTAGTTGTGGGTCCTTCTAGTTGTGGCATGCAGGACGCTGCCTCAGCATAGCTTGATGAGCGGTGCCATGTCCGCACCCAGGATTCAAACCGGCGAAACCCTGGGCCACCAAAGAGGAGCACGTGAACTTAACCACTTGGCAACGGGGCCTGCCCCCTTCTAGTTCTTCTGTGTGAGCCGTTGCCATAGCACGGCTACTGACAGACAGGTGGTATGGTTCCACAACCAGGAACTGAACCTGGGCTGCCAAAGCAGTGTGAGCACCAAACTTTAACCACTAGGCCATCAGGGCTGGCTCAAGTATTCATTCTTCATTCATTCAACATGCACTATTCTAAACCCCAATAAAGTACAGAATGGCCAAAGCTACTATGACATCTATAACTCTTTTTGAAGAGATGTATGTACTTGTTTTATTACAATAGCATCTATTGAAAACAATGGTGTTTACAGAGAAAGAAATAAAGATAATTAAAAAAAAATCTTTTCTAAAGATTGGCACCTGAGCTAACATCTGTTGCCAATCTTTCTTTTTTTTCCCAAAGCCCCCCTAGTACATAGTTGTGTATTCTAGCTGTAGGTCCTCCTGGTTGTGCCACGTTGGACGCCACCTCGTATGGCTCAGTGAGTGGTATCATGTCCGTGCCCAGGATCTGAACTGGTGAAACCCTGGGCTGCCCAAGTGGAGCATGTGAACTTAACCACTGGGCCGGCCCCAAAAATAATTTTTAAATATATAAAAAGGTGCTAAACCTCACTCACAGAAATACAAATTAAATTAAAAGACATTAATATACTATCGTCTACATTTCAGATTTGCAAAGATCAAAAACACTGTGTTGGTGAGGATTTGGGGAATCAGTAATTTAAAAAATTACTATTGGTCTCCTATTATGAGTCTGTCCTGGGCACTGAGTAACTAGCAGTTAACAAAGTAAATAAGAGTTCTTTTTTTCCAGGAACATACATTCCATCGTGGGAGCAGGGGTATACAATAAATGAAAAGGAAACAGAGAGGAAAAGAGACAGAGAGAGAGGGAGAGAGAATGTCAGAGAGGGAGTGTGCTTTTAGAAAAACAAAGCAGTGTTATGGTGAGTGACCCGGAGGTAGTGTTCCTTTAGATAGGGGTCGAGAAGACCTTCCTGATAAATGACAATTGAGCAAAAGCCTAAATGAAGTGAGGGGTGAGCCTTGAGGGTATCTGGCAGAAGTGGTCTCCAGGCAGTGTGAAGTGGATCAGGTGAATCCTTTCACAAATATCAGTTATAAGAACTGGACTAAATGTTAGGCAATACTTTCTTAGATATGACACCAAAACCACTAGCAACCAAAGAAAAATAGATAAATCAGACGACATTAAAATTTAAAATTTGTGTACTTCAAAGGACATTATCCAGAAAGTGAAATTGGAATTAGAAAGAATCTTGGCCCTAAGGCTAAGGTCTTCAAATCTTGCCTATAGCAAAAGCTCTGGTTCTAGAAAAGGTGTGTGGGGAGTACATGAACCTCTTTCTTCCTAGCAAATAATTCACTTTTGCACTTTGTTGCTTTTTCCCCAAAAAAACCTCTTATACTAAATTTGGTGATTTTCTATTTAATACCTTTTAAATTGTAAAAGATCATTTTAAAATATCAATTAAATTGGAAAATTTATCATCATACCTTATTGTTAAAGAATATAATTTTGTGTTTAATTCTGCAGTGATACAGTTACTATAGAATGCAAAGTTGGGAATTTGGAACATGGCATATTTGGTTCCATGCCAAAATGTGAATTTCTCCACTAATCTAAATAGCTAAAGCTTTGTGTACAGATAACATAAACATGAGATTTCAGTAGCATATTTGCAATTATAATGTATTTTAATTACACACATCACCAATGTCTTTTATGAAATGGTTCTAGAAAGACCCAGATAATCTGTATACTATATAAATCTGCACATTGTCTAAATCTGGTTATGGATTAAAGATTCATAGTTGAAAATTTTTATTTTTTTTTCAGCTTTACTAAGATATATTTCACAGACAATAAAATTCACTCATTTAAAGTTCAGTGGTTTTTACTATGTTCAAAAAGTTGTACAATTATCATTATAATCTAATTTTAGACATGAGTGATATATATAAGCTGTTTGTTGTCTTTTCCCAGGGACTTGCTGGATGTGAGCTTGGTTATAAACTATGAACAAAAATAGCTAACATTATCTCTTGTATAAGTTGTTTTACATAAATCACCTCAATTTATTTGCACAGAAGTTTTAGTAGGTATCATTATAATCCCCATTTTATAGATGAAGAAATAGAGGTTCCAAGAGGTTCTCCTCCAGGTCATATAATCAGCAAATGATAGAGCTGGAATGTGATATGGGACTCACAAAGTCAAGCCCTCAGCCTACTCACGCATGACTCTTGGTCCAAGCAGAGCTCTGTCTGCATCTCTGCTGCCTGGAAGGGCAGAGAGTGGTCCCATTTTAATCATAGGAAAACTAAGGTCATTCAGTAAGATGGAATTGGCAGAAGATCCTGGGGTTTCCAACCCAATGTGGAATAATAAGCACCCTTGTTCCTTACTACACCATAGTGAGAAAAATGCAAGGGAGACCATACTCATGATAACACTTTGAAGTTGGTAAAGAGCTACACAAATATAAGGGATTATGATTGTTGTGTGTCTATGCTTTCGGAATTTAACAGAGTTCATTCTTCAAGAGATCTACGATTAGTGCCTCTTTTTGTTTTGTTTTCTTTTTTTCCACTTCAGTATGTCTGAGGATCATGTTGAATCAACCTAAGGTGGAGTTGAGGGAGAAAAAGTAAAAACACTGAAGGATGTGATGCTATGTGTTGTTAATGGGATGTTTTGATGTAAAAAAAAAAAAAAGCCTGCAGTTTTCATTTGCTTTCTTGTGAGCAAGTAGGCATTGTGTAGTTCTCTGCTTTACGGTGTTGATTTCATTTGGGAATGTCCCTTGGCCCCCGGATAGTGCAGGGGTTTGATGAACCTTTCCTTCCTGCAAAGGAGATCCACGTCATCTACTGTTAAATGCTTCCCAGATGAGAATGATGCTGCCATGGGGATGGGAGGTGGGTAGAATGGGGTCATGGGGAGCCTTTAAATACCAGTAGCTGGCATCAATGAGCCAGGCATTGTGGTAACTACTTTCCTTTCCTGGATTTTTCATTCATAAGTATTTATTGAGTACTTTCTAGGAACGAGTCACTAAAGAAACAGCAAGAACAAGATAAAGTCCCTTCTCTCTTGGATTTATATTGTAGTAGACAGACAATAAATACATAAATGTAAATAAGACAAGCATGTTAAATTCTCAAAATCACCTTTTTATATTTTAAGTTTTCACTGATCTCTATTTTTTCTGCCTGTGTAAATTATATAAACTAATTGCCTAAGATTCATTTAATATGGAAAAGTCTAAGGAAGTAAAAATCTCATTACTGTGAAGATCATCATAAACGTTTTGATGACCATCGTTTCATCTATATAGCTATGTAATTTAGGTAAATAGGATTATTTTACACATCCTGTTTTTAATTCTAACCATGAAGTAGTTTTATCACTCTCATTTTATAGATAAGGAAATGGACGCGTAAAACTTTAAATATTAATATATGCCCACAATCCCGCAGTTAGACACTATAGCGACACTAAGCCTGGAGAAATGTTTAAACAGATTTTCTTTTTAAGCCAAGGGCTGGACAGGATTTGACTGGGGCTTGATAAAGAACTCTGCCAGCCCCAAGGGGTGCTGACAGGGATGAAGTTAGGTTATTAAAAATAGTTCAATCTAGAAATAATTAGGGCTGGAATTGCCCATGGCAGCGGGAGGGGCAGCGAGGACCCACCGACTTGAGTGGCTATTGAGCAGCAGATAATTTTACAGCAGCCCAGGGATCCAATTTCTAACCAAGTAATTTTCCCCTAAAACTGATACGGATCAGATACATGTAGTGTTGCCACTAGAACCTAACGTCTTTTAGATTGTTTTTTTTTTTTAAAAAAAAAGCTTTTAATTTTAGTTAAATCTCTTTTTGTTGCAATTGTCCAAGTCTGCCTAGATTTATAGCAAATGGCAGAGCAGGAACAGCCCCCGGGGTATTATCCCGTAATTGAAACAAATTTTCGAGCCTTAAGTCCCTTAGGGGCTGTCCTGCGAATGGGCGGTCTGGAGCCAGTGGGGGTACGTTCTAAATTTATAAAAGCCCCTAGAGCGATAGAGAATAATGGAGCAGCAGGGATTCCGCACACTGAACGCCAGCCGTCACTAGCATTCCGCGGGGTCGGGACCAGGCGCCACCCGAGCGTGGGGGGGGGGGGGCAGGGGGGGAGGGCGGCGGCCCGCGTCTTTATATAGCCCGAGACCACGTGGGCAGCGGCCCGCCCCGCTACTGGCTCTCTGACTCTCACTCTCGGCTTTGGCGCCAACCTGTCCCCCCTTCTGGACGCAACCATTGGCTCCGCGCTCGGAGAGAATGCGGGCCAATCTCACAATCGAGGCCTTTCCGAGTGAAGCTTCTGAGGAAATCTCAGGAAAGATTCAACGACAAATTGCAGAATCAAATGAAATTCACCTAAGGACGCCGTAGAAGCTCCTTTTGCCAAAAAGAAAGAGCAGACCTGACCCTGACTCCCCCTACGCTCTGTGGGGGCCGCGAGGGTAGTTCCGTCCGAGCGCGGTCTCCGCCTCCACGGGCGCCGCCATTTTGTTTGGCTGGAGGGGAGCAAGCGGCCCTTGGGGGGAGGGGTCCCGTCGGCGCCTTACCTGGCCCTGCGGCCGCGCCAGTGCTTCTCGAGGGGGAGGCCTCCCCGGCTAGGGGCGCGGAGCCATGTACATAAAGCAGGTGAGGCCCCTGCGTCCCTCTCCCCTCACGGGCCCGTGAGGACCGCTCCTTGTGGCGGGGGGGGGGGGGGGGGCGGCGCGCCCCGCGGCTTCACCCCTCTGCACGCAGGGTGGACCGGGTTGGAGGCAGGGGGTAGGCCCCGCGAGCGCGGGGGCCGCTGAGACTTGGGGTGCTCCTCTGCAGCGCGGGCCTCCCCGCAGGGCGCGCGTCTGAGGGAGGCGGGAGTTCCGAGGGGTGCGGAGCGGCGCGCGGGGCGGGCCTTTCGGAGGGACCAGGCCTTCCCGGCTGGGCTGGGGGCGGGAGAGGCCGGGGGGCGGGCCGGCGAGAAGCTGGGTCCCTGCAGGGGTGGTCCTGCGGGGAGAGCCCCGCGGGGGTCTTTGGCGCGGGGTGTGCGCAGAGGTGGGCGCCCCGGGGGCCACAGGCTGGGGTGTCAGTCTAACCGGGGGCTGGCCGTGCCCTGCATTCCCGGGAGAAGGGCAGGGCATCCTCCTCTGCAGAGCGGGTAGCGCCTCCTGGTTCCGTTGTTGACTTCTGTCAAAATGGGCTTCCCGCGCCGGAGTCCGCGGCCAGGACGAGCTCGTTCCACCCTTTGGGGAAAGTGTCTCTGTTGGAGATGTTGGGCTCTCCTCCTTTCTTGGGACGTGTGCTCTTTGGGGCTGGGGGGTGTCCCCCTGAAAGGAGCACCCACCGCTCCTGGAGGCAGGAAAGCTGAGGCCAGCCTTTTACTCCAGCCCCGGGATGTTTCATGGTCCAGCCAGCCCTTACAGTGGACTGGGTTTTCCTAGTTCCTTAGCGGGTTACTGATTATAACTCGTAAAAAAACAGCACTGGCAGTGGTTACTGATGAAGGGACTGTTTTTAGGAGATTTTTAATCACCACTTTCCAAAATGAGTCTTTCTTATGTGAAATTGAGAAAGTTTTCTACCTTGGATTAACTGAGAAACCAAGAAAGGGAAGACGTGCAAAAGAAAGATGTTGGTTTAGACGTTTCTTTGTGTATGTGTTCTGAAAAATATCTTTTTGTTTATTAGGTTATTATCCAGGGTTTTCGAAGTTATAGAGATCAAACAATTGTAGATCCCTTCAGTTCAAAACATAATGTTATTGGTAAGTGTTCATGGTTTACTAGATCAGATTTATATCTATACAGCCATTTAAATTTTGTCTGTATCTAGGTTGAAGGAGACAAGAATTGTCTTATTGTTACATAAATTTATATGTTTTTTTCTAGATGGAATAACTTAATGTCTTGACTGCACTGAATGAATTGCTTATTTTATACATTCGGAATACTTGGATGAGACAATCATAAGTTACTCGTTTTTATTTGGATAGCCTTGTATGTGTGTGGTGTGTTTTAATAGCTTTAAGTTTATAATGAGTGACACTAAATTTAGCATTTGAGCTCTTCTGTTCTTGATAAGTCATTTCCTAGTTAAAATGCTCGCTCTTGCCTTATTTCAAAGATGACTAATCTTTACTCACAAATTAGATTGCTCTTAGATTTTTTTTTCCTGTCAGAATGTCTAAGGACAGACCTTGCAGCTTGGAGAGAAGAGCATAAACTTCGGAGCCTAATAGAGTAGAGTTCAAATACCAGTTTTGGCATATATTCTATTTTAAACTTTCCTCCCTGAGGGGCTTCAGTTTTCTCAGTTGTAAAGAGGAGATAATGACACCCATCCCATAGGGCTGTTGGGAAGATTAAATGAGAAAGCAAATGTGTGAGGATAAGGGGCTAATGGTTGATTACCCTACAATACAGTGTTTAGTCTGTTGGTTCTTCGGATGATAATCCATTTTGCTCACACAGCCAATGGAAGTGTTTGCTGACATTCTGCTGAATTTTTAGAGGATAGATGAAACCAGTGCTTCTAGACACCAGAAAAACATGGAATATATTATTGACATAGTTAGACTTCTGCTACACAGTGTCCTCCTTAACAGGTATATTGGTATATTAATCTGCTAGGTCTACTGTAACAAAATATCATAGACTGAGTGGCTTAAACAACAGGGTTATTTCTCAGTTCTAAAGCCCACAATCAGGATGTCCACATGGTCAGATTCTAGATTCCATCTCAATCATGCTTACATGGCCTTTGCTTTAGTGTCTCTTTATAGAGCACTAATTGTGAGGACCCCATTTTCTCCCCAAGGCCCCCATTTCCAAAAAGCATCACATTGGGCATTAGGACCTCAATATAAGAATTTGATAGGGACCCGATTTAGTCCATAGTATGGGATGAGGTCGGATTCCTACAGAAATCAGAAAAGGGTGAACACTGAATGCTGATGTTCCCAGACAACCTTGGAGAATCAGCCTGTATTTTGAAATATATAAAATACTGAATAATAAATAATTAATTTAAAAAATAGAGGGCGAGAAAAAAATCTGCCCTCAGGACATCACTTGCAACCTTCTAGTTTGGGAATAAAGAAAACATACTTTTTGCTCCTGCTGTACCGACTGAAGAATTGTTAATTGAATTGGTGTGCCGTAAAGGTTGCTTGATTGTACTGGGATATTACTTATGTTTTGTTTATAAGTGTCTTCTGATTTTCATCAATCAGAAAATCTTTAGAAACGGAGAAAAATGAATAATTACTAGATGTATATTATTTCTTACAAGTTAAAAGTAGATAAATAAGTCAATTGTATAATTTTATAAATGAGCTGTAAAATGATGACCATTATTACCTGGGATGATTGAATTATGTCTGTAGGGCTTCAAGTATTTTTGTTTTGGCTATTATCAGACAACCGTTTTACTATTTCGGTTGCAACATTAGGATTAATAGTCACAGTTACAAAGGAAATGGTGTTAGTGTTGTTTCTTTTGTTTATTTTAACTGAAAAACAAAACATAATATGGCTTTGTTGGTTTAATATATTTTAAAAACAGGTACTTTAATATTGTAAAAAAAGACCAAAAGTAGTATAGACTGCAATTGACCCTAAAAATATCCTGTGAAAGCAGACCACTTGGATTGTGTAATGATTTTTCCCTTAAAAAAACAAGATTTGAAGGCAAATATCTGTTGTGCTGATTGGACATTTGAATGATGTTTGAATGAACCAAGCATATACCTTTTTAAGGTTACCTTTTTTCTAGCTTTGTAACAAAAGAAATATATGTTACTTATAGAACTTTATGGAAAAGCTAAAAACTAATCCTTCTACCCAGAGATCGCTATTCTTAATGGTTTATGCTTGTATTAGCCCTGGTTTCCCAGAAAAACGAGCCTGAGGTCTGCCTAGCTGCTAAGGCTTTAATGGGAAGGTGCAGTCTGAGGATAAGAGTGAAGGGGGAGCTAGTCATAGCTTCATGAAGAAGACACAGCTGGTTTGCGGTCATGTTGGATAATTTCCAGACAGACTTGCGAACCCACCATCCCTTGGAAAGGTCAGGTGGGAGAGGAATGGAGAGGGTTTTGTCTGCTGGCTCCTGTCTCTCATTAGTCAGAATTTACCACATAGGGCATTAATTCCCCCATTCTTTTGGATTGTGTTACTCTGGGGACTAACCCCCCCGAAGAAGTTGGGGAACTATAGCCTCCTTGGTGTTTTCACAGAACTGACCTGAATGCACCCCCAGAGTAGGCTCAAACAACCTGAGATGTAGGGAGACTGAGCCTCTCTTACCAGGCAGTCAAGGCCTGGGTCAGGATAGGTGAATCTGGGGGCGCATATGAACTGTCTACCTCAGTACACCTCCAGTGTTTGTATACATCTATATAAGTATGTCTTTTTAAATAAAAATGGGTTTGTAGTGTAATCTGTTGGTAATTTGCTGGTTTTTTCTCCTTCAGAATAAACTTGAATCTTTATCAGTAAATATTCAACATCTTTAAAATTGCTCTATGCTCCACTTTATGGGTAGGAGTAATTCTTAAAGAGAAATGTAAAATTTTTCAGTTATGAATGGATTATGGTTTGAAGTATTTATGTAATTCTTTTGAGAAATTACCTTTTTAAACTTTTGTTTAGAGATAATTTCAAATTTACAGAAAAGTTGCTTGAATAAGAACAGTGCAGAGAATACTCATATATCCTATACCCGGATCTACCTATTATTAACATTTTCTCCATTTGCTTTATCATTTGCACTCACTCTCACAGGTTTTTTTTCTTGGAGTAAGTTATGTACATCAAGGTTCTTTACCTCTCACTTCAATGTGTACTTTCTAAGAGTAGGGATAGTCTTTTTCATAATCACAATACAGTTATCAACTTAAGTAAATATAATGATAATCTGCTGCTCATTTTCCAGTTATGTTGATTGACCCAGAAATGTTCTTTATAGCATTCTTTCCCCTTCCAGTACAGGATCTAATTTAGGATCAGGTACTGCATTTAGTTGTCATTTCTCTTTAGTCCCCTGAATCTGGATCATTTCCACAGCCTTCATCTTTTATATTGTTGTTTTTGAAAAATATTACATAAATGATG
The DNA here is from genome assembly GCF_021613505.1 of Equus quagga. Classification (NCBI taxonomy): domain Eukaryota; kingdom Metazoa; phylum Chordata; class Mammalia; order Perissodactyla; family Equidae; genus Equus; species Equus quagga. The sequence continues at coordinate 164,308,442 of NC_060268.1, forward strand.
TCTTCTTCTCAGGGTGTTATATCTGGAGACACATGAGGTCCATCTCCCTCTTATTGATGATGTTACTGTTTTTGCTTACCTTGTGTTGATTATTCTGTATAATTATTTTTCTGGGAAATATTGTACAGGTTTAATCAGCAAATTCAATTTTTCACTTATTTTAGGAAAGTTGTCTTTTGTTATAATTTTGAAAATACTCTGTCTCATTTGTTTTTCCTTTTTTCTTCTTCTTCTCCCCAAAGTCCCCCAGTACATAGTTGTGTATTCTAGTTGTGAGTGTCTCTGGTTGTGCTATGTGGGATGCCACCTCAGCGTGGCCTGATGAGCGGTGCCATGTCCACACCCAGGATCAGGACCAGCGAAACCCTGGGCTGCCTAAGCAGAGCGTGAGAACTTAACCACTTGGCCACGGGGCTGGCCCCAGTTTTGTTTTCTTAATTCAGTGATACTAATTATGCATATATTGGAGATAATGATGTTACTTTTGAGCACCCAGTCAAGGTGGTGTCCAATTTTTCCACTGTGTTTAGTGTTTTTTTCTTTGCGACTAATAAATAATACGGGGATGGGGGACACTTCTGGATCATGAAAATATTGTGCTCCTTGTCAGAATTTCCCCCTAGAATTAGCATCCATTGATAATTCTTACCTTTATTCTGATGGTTGCAAAATGACGATTTTCCATTTCCAGCACTCCTTTCACATTAAGCATTTGGTATTCTACTGTAAGCAAGAGCCGTCCCTCCCTAGCTATTTCTTTATCTTCTTATTATCAGTGTGGACTTCTGAATTATTACCCCCCAGCACTCATTTAAGTTCACCTAATTATTTTGGTGCTCAAATTGTCCTAGATTTAGCCAATGGAAGCCTACTTCAAGCTGGCCTCTGTGTCTATTATATTCCATTTTTTAAAGGTACTTCATTACTTTCTGGCATAAGAAACTCTCTCTTTAGGATTTACTTTGCGTTGAAGGTGGTAACTCGGGCTAATATGTTCAGGATATTTTCGTCAAGATTGAGAGAAATTGGCATAGTTATTCATGACTCTGAATGATGAAAATTTTGCTAAATTGCTTATTTCTGAATTTAGTAGTAAAAACAAGTGCCTTATGGTTGTCTATACTTTTGTGATTCTTGAGAATACACATGATATATAGGGCTGATCGTAAGCAGTTTAACATACGAATAGGTTGAGAATTTAAAATGGTTGTTAAGTATTTAAACTTTTAGCAATATGTAAATCTTTAAATTGTTCAAAATACTTTTATATACAATTAAGATAGAATTGTATGTTCATTGTTTTATGATTATAAATTATGAAAGCCAGCTAGTATAATTATTCCTTTTAATTTTAAACTATTGGGAAAGAGCAAAAGAATCATCATGAAATAAATTTCTTTAAGAAAAAAAACTATCTGAAGTCTACCAAAATTGCACTCACTTGGTGATTAAGGCTGTTTATTGCTTTCCTTTGTTCACTGTTCTGTTGTATTTAATTTCAAATATTAAGGTACGTTAGAAAATTGGATTTATGCATTTTCAGATACTTTCAGTAAAGCTTTAATTTTATTGGTTTTTATACAGAATAACATGTACTTTTTGAAATTTTGTAGTGGGCCGAAATGGATCTGGAAAAAGTAACTTTTTTTATGGTAGGTATTGTTTTTTGAATTCTAAATATATTAAGACCCAGGTAGTTCATTTAAAAAGTTGATTTTTGGAGGTTATGTTTGCATGAAATTCAATAAATAATTCTTTATACAGGGGTGCAGTTTAGTGTAGAGGGTTTAGAATATAAGCATCTGAGTTCTGTATACCTAGTGATTAATTAGCTGTATGAGACTGGGCAAAACACTTAACCTCTCAAATTACTCTTTACTTCAAAAATGGAGATGGTTGCCCTGCCTGCCTTAGATGGATTGTGAGAAACAAATGAGACAATTTTATGGCAGTGCTTTTTAGACTTGAGTGAAGTATATAAATGTTGCAAATCCACATATATGTAAGTATATAAATGCAGAACAGTTAACATTGTTTTGGAAAATGGCTTATTCTGTTTCATCTTTAAGAAGATGTTTTCTAAACCAATTATATTTATAAAGGATAGAAGGCTATAAAAACTTTATAGGCTAAGCAAAGACTACTTTCAGCTTGAAGATAGTAAATAGAGCTTCGAAAATTCTCTCTAAAGATAAAATGCATTTTAGTAATACCTCTGTTAACAAATCCTTTGGAGAGAAAAAACTTTTTAACAGAATTGGATTGTACAAGGAGTAAGTTGAAAAAATTTTGAGCCTCTTGGTTAGTAGCACTTGAGGAAATGGAGGTTTTAGTAAGAGCAAAGTTCTCTATCCCTTCTGAGCTCACAAATCTAAAGGGTACTCTATATCCCGTCAGTGGTTGTAGTTTGGTGATGGTGAGAGAATAGGATGGGAGTGGAAGTGAGTATTTAATAATCTCCAGGGTGGTGAAGGCAGTTCGAATTCATCCCCCTGAAGGTGAGTATAAAAGACAACCAATCCCCACCTCCATTCTCAGTATATACATTCTTACATGCACACTCTTTTATTTTATTTATTGATTTTTTTAAAGGTAGAGGAGGGTGAATTGGGGTGGATTGCTCCTCTGTTTTTTTAGGTATGGTTTTGGTGAGTACGATTGGACCTGAACTAACATCTGTTGTCAATCTTCCTCTTTTTTTTTCCTTCCCAAAGCCTCAGTACGTAGTTGTATATCCTAGTTGTAAGTCCTTCCAGTTCTTCTATGTGGGATTCCGCCATACCATGGCTTGATGAGTGGTGTGTAGGTCCATGCCCAGGATCCGAACCGGTGAACCCCAGGCCACTGAAGTGGAGTGCACGAACTTAACCACTGTACCTCTGGGCTGGCCCCACACTCACTCTTTTTAGAATGTCAAAGGTCTCTTGGGTGGACGGGAGCAGGACAGCTGAGTAAAGAGTTCCATTTCTAGGGCAGGGTGGTCCAGTGAGGTGTTCTGTTTGGAAGTAGGAATGGCTTCTTGCAGAAGATAAGGACAGTGCAAGCAATGCAGTAGAAGATGGGAATATGAAACATTTCCTTGTATTTCCCACTTAGCTCTATTTCTTTCGATAAGTACTTTAATTTATGTCATTTATGTCCGGTGGGTAAATGCAAATGTAGTCTTAACCTCACTAGTCAGTGTATACTTTGCTCAAGAGGTAGACCTTAGTTCTGCTTGTCTCTTCCTGTACCTCAGTGTTTTTATTTTCTTACCTTAAGTCTTTCACTGAAAACTTCTTAATATTTTTTATTTTATATTATCATTTTCTAGCTAATTACTCTGATGTACAGGCAAATTTTCTGCATTCCTTTTGTCTATATGAAACAGGTAATCCACTTTATCTGCATTGTTCATTACCTGATACGCTGTATTCTATGAAGATAAAGAAAGTTATGAATAAGGCATAAATCCTTTTTTAGACTGGACTAACAGTTACGTTTTTCTATTTTTAGCAATTCAGTTTGTTCTCAGTGATGAGTTTAGTCATCTTCGTCCAGAACAGCGATTGGCTTTGTTGCATGTGAGTGAGACTGCTTTGAGACAATTTGCTATTATATATTTTTAAAAATACATTGTCAATCCTGGTAAACAGAATCATTTGTTCAAGTTTCAGATCCTTTGTGAACATGACAATCAGTCTCTTAAGCGAGTTTTTCTGCTGTGAAATTTAGCCTACTATATTTAATGCAGAATTAAAGGCCTAATTTTTACATAATGATAAGAAAATTGTAGGATTTGCCTAAAGATGGATATATCTTCCATATAAATTCTTAATTAAGGGTATGGTCTGATAAGGGTCTGGAAGCAAGTTTGTCGAGGAGAAATAAGAGTTTGAGATTGAGGGTTAGGAATTTTGAGACTCAGAACCACAAGTTAATTGGGAGCATTGAAAAGCAACCATTGCAAATTAACGACATACAAGTTGTTATTTTTAGCCATATTTGTACTTAAATGGTAACATTTTCTAATGAGAGGTGGTATATTTATAGTAATGAAAATTGTTAGAATTTTTCATTAGATAATTATGAATAATGAACCAAAGTAATTTTAAGATAAAAATTATAAAAGACAATTATAAAATGGTATAGTTTATCTTTCTGGTTTGAATATGCTTATAATTAATTTTAAGACCAGAAAGCAAGATTTTCAATGTATCTCAACAGTCTCATACTTAGGAAGTTTTTTTTTTAACCATTACCTTTTTTTCCATTCTTAATTTGGAATTTTTAGCCAAGTAATCAAGACTGATTCCCTACAGAAAAATCGCTTTTTAGGTTTCTGAGGTGGGCATTAAAAAAATAACCTCTTTAGGCATCATTTTTTGTTGTATTGAACCATTACATAATAACAGTTTCCAGAATCTGGAAATTATCTGGACTTGGTATGTAATTGGTTAGGTCATAAATTGGTCCACATATGACACATGTTAAATGTGTTTTCATAGCAGATTTAAAACTACACAGAATGTCTCAAATGTTAAAAAGAAAAAACCAGAGTTCCAGTAATTATAAGATGATTTGTTAAGGTTCCTTTCCAGCATTAAGATGAGTTTATAAGAGAAAAGCGTCAAAGTGTTTTAGGTATTAGTAAATAGGTAGAATTAGGTGGCTATGTTTCTTGTGCTCTAGTAAAGTGGTCTTCAGAGCAAGACTTGAGTATGTCTAACTCTGATGTCTCTTGCATAATTCTCATTTTTTAATTCAGAATCAAAAGCTGTTTGGTTAAGAAGTATTATCCTAATCCATGTCTTTGCTGTTTTGGCAAAAAAGATATGTATTAGTCTGATTAAAGTTTTTGTTTATTGAGTCAGGCTTCTTACCATGCCCTAAACTTTAACATTATTTAAAGAATATGAAAATAGCACTTAAATGACATTTATTTTTCTCATGTTTTAGGAGGGTACTGGTCCTCGTGTTATTTCTGCTTTTGTGGAGATTATTTTTGACAATTCGGACAACCGGTTGCCAGTGAGTAACTGCTTTTTCTTTTCCGTAATAATGTGGAGAATTTTATTGATGCAGCTGATTTTTTTCGTGCTTTGAAACATTTATTTATAGCTGTAGTTAAGCTTTTATAATTTAATTTGTGCTTAAAATAACTACAGTTTACATAGTAATTTTGTCTTAAAATTATAATGAACTTTCTGGTAAACAAATGGGGATGTGCAAGCTGTTATAAAAAAATGTCTTTGTCATAAGAATTGAGTATTCATAGCATATCATTCATAGCATAATGAGATAATTGAAATTTCAAAATAGTTGTTATGGTTAAGGACTCTAAAATGACCTCATTAAAAAGTTTTCCACTTTTACTATGAAATTAACTTTGGGCTTTTCCATTTTTTCTTAGATCGATAAAGAGGAAGTTTCACTTCGAAGAGTTATTGGTGCCAAAAAGGATCAGTATTTCTTAGACAAGAAAATGGTCACGTAAGCATTTTTCTTTACGTTTATAACTTCTTTACAAAAGGGTGAAAGTGTTCTTTTACTTGCCTCAAATGTGACGCATATTTGTCTCTTGTTCAACAAACCAGTACTTACATCATAAACATAAGAATCAGAAGATTCTCTGAGGCTGATACAACAGGTGGTTTAATGACTGTTCTGCACTCTCTCATGCTCCTTAACCCAGGAGTTAGTCTCTTCATTTTTTTGCTTATTTGTTGGATTGTTACTTACCTGAAAAAAAATTTTCCGTCTTTATTAACAGGAAAAATGATGTGATGAATCTCCTTGAAAGTGCTGGTTTTTCTCGAAGCAATCCTTATTATATTGTTAAACAAGGAAAGGTAAAAAAATTGTATGTCGCTTTTTTATAGAATTTGTTTTTTGAGTATATTCACTTGAATGATGAGTTTGATTTAATGATTCTAGTAGTTAAGTTGAAGCGAAAATGGACCTTTTTGCCTTGGTTTATTTTTTATGAAAGTTAGTGTTACCTTTTATATGGCCATCAAGTACAAAATAGAGCCGTCACATAATGGGATAGAGGTGTTTCCTCAGAGGTGTTTAAAATGGCTCTTGTTTTGTTGGTGACCTGTATCACTTACTAAGGTGCACTGTGCTGGAAGACATTTTTGGTTTGTGAAAGTTACAATGATCACATTTAAGAATAATAGAAATTCTATAAAAATCACATTTGAAAAAATTGCTTGTGAAAATTAATACTCTATAGTAGTCAGTATATCACAATTAAAATGCTAAAAAGGTTTTATTACCGGAAATCTACTATAATGCTATATGTTATTTTCCTTTTTAGAGATTATATTTTTTATAGTTTTTAGTAGCTTTATACTTTAGCTGATTATTGTACTGTTTCCTTATATACTTTAAACTAGGTCTGATGTAACTTTTTTTCTTACAGTGTACCCTGCAGTGTCCTAATAGTTTTCAGTAGTGTTTTTTTGGCCTGGGGGAAAATTCTTTAAAAATGTCACTTATTTTGTATTGGAGGCTTTTTTTAGATATGTGTTGTAAAGTGAGCACGCAGAAGAAGCCATTAGGAAGAGTATGGCATTTCACTATTAGGAAATGAGGTACCAGAAGAACAGTCTTTTGAAAAGACTGTCTTTATAAGAGGGAAATTACTTTAAAAGGGGACTGATTTGAAAAAGCGGTCATCTGGGTCTTCCCTCCATACATACAGTATAGGCCCCTTCATTTCAGTTTCTGCTCATATGTCATTTCATATAAGCCATTCATGACTGCCTCATCTAAAAGAGCATTGCCTTCACCCCAATCCTATATGCTTTATTTTTGTCTATTTTTAAAGCATGCTATTTTGTTTATACTTTTAACAGTATCATAGATTTTAAAAAAATGTAAGATGATAGTTTCCTTTTGTAAAACTACCTTGTTTTTTTAGAATGTACTTCATCTTTTATACCTTATCATATTACCTAAGAAAAAATGGTGGTGGGATATTCTTTCTTCATTTGTAATTTCGAGAATCTTATTCGTAAATTAGATTTATGAACCTATCAATTCTTTTTGGATTTTCGTTTGGTAAATTTCATTTAAGTAAAGGAGATAGCAGGTATCTAGGTATATATACTAACAAATTACAATAGCGAACTCATACTCTATGTAAAACTTAGCAGGTGAATACTCTTTCAAGGTAAAGTTCTTAAAGAGCAGTCTGTAACTGTGTAATAATTATTTTTCTAAAATTTTTAGATCAACCAGATGGCGACAGCACCAGATTCTCAGAGACTAAAGCTATTAAGAGAAGTGGCTGGTACTAGAGTATATGATGAACGAAAAGAAGAAAGCATCTCTTTAATGAAAGAAACAGGTAAAATAAATGTGAGATTCTACCTTAGTTCTTTTTGTTGTGAACTTTTTATTGTGTTAAGATAGTTGAAAGGAGTTGTATCTGTTCTCAGGTATATATTGTATGATAATTGCCTGTGTACTGAAAAGACAGAAAATTAGTTTGAGGCAGTTTAAGGTTTGAGATTTCCAATAATTTCTCTCTTTGAATAAAGAATTGCTACTGTGAGATAATAGTGCCTTTGTAGGTCGTCTGCTTTGTGCCTCTGACATCCTCATCATTGTTAGTGAGGATAACAAATTTGGATGCATTCCTCAAAAAAAAGGTACAGGAGTGTCAGTTGGCGTTAGATTTTAAGTTGTTCTGGAGCAAGTAAATGTAAAACTTTGAACTTAGAATATTCATTAGTACATTTATTATGGAAACCCTGCTTTGCGTTTCAAGTGCTTTGTCCTGTCATGACTTAGAGTCAGACAGTCCTGTGTTCAAAATCTGACTAATAATTAACTGACATTGTGACTTTAGACTTTTATCTCTCTAGCCCAAAGCTTCCCCATCAGTAAATTCCTATTTCATAGCTTGTGGTGGTGGATAGAGGAGGAGCAAAGTAGCGCCATGATTGGAATATAGTAGGTATTCAATATATGGCAGCTACGGATAATGCTATTATGAAAATTGAGAGTCAGTGACACTAATGATAGTAGGGTTTTTTTTTTTTTAGTTCTTTTTGTTGTTGTTGAGGAAGATTCACCCTGAGCTAACATCTGCTGCCAACCTTCCTCTTTTTGCTGAGGAATATTGGCCCTGAGCTAACATCCATGCACATCTTCCTCTACTTTGTATGTGGGATGCCTGCCACAGCATGGCTTGACAAGCAGTGCGTAGGTCCGCACCTGGAATCCAAACCAGTGAACTCTGGGCCACCAAAGCAGAACGTGCGAACTTAACTGCTGCGCCACTGGGCGGGCCCAATAATGCTATAGTTCTTAAGATTAAGTTTAACTCATGGTATATTTGAGAAATGATATTATTACATAAAAATTTTATTCAACTCCTTCACCCCTCCCATTTTTTTTCAAGAGGGCAAACGGGAAAAGATCAATGAGTTGTTAAAATACATTGAAGAGAGATTACATACCTTGGAGGAAGAAAAGGAAGAACTAGCTCAGTATCAGAAGTGGGATAAAATGAGACGAGCCCTGGAATATACCATTTACAATCAGGAACTTAACGAGACTCGTGCTAAACTTGATGAGGTAAAATATCTACCTTTGCCACTTAAATTCAGATTAATTTTATTTTTATTAATATGTTAAACTCATGTTATGCTTTCACTTTTCAATGACTTTTAAATAGAAACTTAAAAATTTTTAAACGTAATGAGTTTATTAGTCAGCAAATTTGTTCTTTCAGTTTACTCCAAGGAAAATGAGACTGATGTGGTCCTTGCTGTCATCATATCTGAAATATAATCAGGTGGTGGTGTCAGGCAGACCAGGATGAGGGGATGCCACCTTGAAAGCTTTTTTCCTTGGCTTTTTAAAATGTTATTTGTAATTAATATTGCTGATACTTTGTATAAAAATTTGTTTTAGGTATACTTAAAACTAAAGGAGTATTCTGTTTAAAGAAAACCAATAAAATTTTTAAGTGAATGATTACTTTTTATTTTGTCAGATATTAAAAAACTTTACTAATTATGAAATGTTAAACAAATACAGAATGAGTTAGAAATCATAGCTTGGTTTTTTTTCCCCCCAGCTTTCTGCTAAGCGAGAGACTAGTGGAGAAAAATCCAGACAATTAAGAGATGCCCAGCAGGATGCGAGAGATAAAATGGAGGTAAGATTATAAACTAGGCTTAGGATAACTCATATTTTTTGACCACAGTAAACTCTTTTGTACAGAATTACAGAATAGTAACTTCAAGCCAGTGTCACTGGAATTGAGTATTGGAAAGACAGTAGTACTGAAAGTGTAAATGAAAGAAAAGGAAGGGACAGAACTAGTGGTGTCACAATTCTGCTGTTATACTTTTAGTTGCCTGACTCATTTCTGTTGGATATGTTTTGAATAGGATATTGAGCGCCAAGTTAGAGAACTGAAAACAAAAATTTCAGCCATGAAAGAAGAAAAGGAGCAGCTCAGTGCTGAAAGACAAGAACAGATTAAGCAGAGGACTAAGTTGGAGCTTAAAGCCAAGGATTTACAAGATGAACTGGCAGGCAATAGTGAACAGAGGGTAAGTTAAATGTTGAAAATAAAAGACGTAAACATTGAGTTGAGTAGAAACTGCAGAAAATAGGCCTTTCTGTGACAGGGTGCATGCTTGAATTTTTGTAAAAGATTTGGCATGTTAAAATAATTTGTACTTGGGTGGCAACTCAGTAATATCTCTATTTCTTACGTTTAAAAATTAGTTGTGTATTGCAGGATCATTTCTTTCATGAATTTTTTTCATGAGGAAACATTTTATGCTGGACGTATAAATAAAGCAAAAATTTTTAAGTAGATTACATTTTTATTTATCTTGCTTTATTTACAGAAACGCTTATTGAAAGAAAGGCAGAAGCTGCTTGAAAAAATAGAGGAAAAGCAGAAAGAACTGGCAGAAACGGAACCTAAATTCAACAGTGTAAAAGAAAAAGAAGAGCGAGGAATTGCTAGGTCTGGGATTTTTTTCACCAACGCTTTTAACTTTCTATTTAATTCTTCTTTCGAACCTAAATAGTTATGGGTTAAGAAGGCACAGTAATTAAGAACAAAATTTAAATACCTATTTGAAAGTAATAGCCAATGTTAAACAACTACTGTTGGCCACGCATTATTGTCTACATGTTTTCTACTCATCAGCCATAGGATGTGCACGTTATACCCACTTTAAATACAACATACTTGAGGCTCTGAGAGGTTAAATAATTTGTTTGTGATAACATAGCTACATATTATTGGGCTTTTGAAAACCACGTTTGTTCTTTTACCCAAATGACATCTTACTGTATGTATCATTCTGCCACTTTCTTTTTTCTACTCAGTGCTATTTTAATATCTAGACATTTTCGTCTTTATCTGTAGATTGGATTTGCTGTTTGCTGAATTCACCATTTAGTGTGTTAGCATGTTTTTATGCCGCTTATGTTTGTTTTAATGAGTTGCCTGTTTATATACTTTGCCCCCCCCCCCCCCCTTTTTTTTTTTTTGTGGGGAAGATTTGCCATGAGCTAACATTGGTTGCCAATCTTCCTCTTTTTTTTTTTGCTTGAGGAGGATTAGCCCTGAGCTAACATCCATGCCAGTCTTCCTCCACTTTGTATGTGGGATGCCTCTACAGCATGGCTCATGAGTGGAGTAGGCCTGTACCCAGGATCTGAACCAGGCCACTGAAGCAGAATGTGCAGAACTTTAAGCACTCAGCCACGGGGCCAGCCCCTGCCCATTTTTTTTAAAATTTATTTTATTACTGTTTTATAGGGTTGTTTTATGTAACTTGGGCACTTGTATTTGTTCTACATGCTGTAAATGTTTTCTGCCTTTCTCTTTCTTGCCTTTTAACCTTTATAATGTCTTTTATTGTAAGGAGTTGAAAATGTTTATATAGTTAAATAAAGTTGGAACATTTTCGAAAATTTCTGAGATGGGGTACTAGAACTGTCTCTAGATTTACTGGCTAACTCAGACCTGGAGTGAAGACATTGTCTGCCTGAAATCCTTAGGGTATGGACTATTTTACCTGACTTTAACTGTGATTTCTAAGTTAAATTAATATTCTGCAGATCTAGTCCAGGGAGCTCTATATCAGTTGCTTTGTTTATTTAATTCTTTTTTTATGGAATTTAAAAAATAGCTATTGTTGGGCCGACCCAGTGGCTCAGCCATTAAGTGCGCATGTTCCGTTTTGGCAGCCCAGGGTTCGCAGGTTCGGATCCCGCGTGCAGACATGGCACCGCTTGACAAGCCATGCTGTGGCAGGTGTCCCATGTATAAAGTAGAGGAAGATGGGTACAGATGTTAGCTCAGGGCTAATCTTCCTCAAAAGGAAAAAAACATTAAAACAATAGCTATTGTCTCTGTGTACTCTTGACATAGTGATTGCAGTTAAACTTGATTATTTCCTGTTCTTTTCAATCCATTCTCTTCTGTCTTGTGTAGATTGGCTCAAGCTACCCAGGAAAGAACGGATCTTTATGCAAAGCAGGGGCGAGGAAGCCAGTTTACATCAAAAGAAGAAAGGGATAAGTGGATTAAAAAGGAACTCAAGTCTTTAGATCAGGCGATTAATGACAAGAAAAGACAAATTGCTGCTATACATAAAGATTTGGAGGACACTGAGGCAAATAAAGAGAAAAATCTGGAGCAGTATAATGTAAGAACTTTTATAGCTGCTTTCTGGAAATCTTTCAGAAGACATAAACGTACAATTTTTACCTATTTCTTTAAATTTTATTTTAAAAAATTTTACATGCTAATCTTATATACAAGTACTTATTTTGAAAAGACCGGCACAATTTAATATTATATATATGGTAGTTCTCTTTTTTAAAGAATGATTTTTTTCCATATCAGTGAGTGTCTATATAGATTGAGTATATTTTAAAATATATTTTTATGACTTGGTAGAATGTACCTGAACTACCCCTAATTTTAACATGATATATGAGTCTAAAACAACTTTATAGTAACTTATTTAAAAATTTTTCTATTTTATATTCTAGTGTAATTTTCTCAATTTAATAACTTACTGCAGCATTTTTTTTTTTTTTTTAAGATTTTATTATTTCCTTTTTCTCCCCAAAGCCCCCCGGTACGTAGTTGTATATTCTTCATTGTGGGTCCTTCTAGTTGTGGTATGTGGGACGCTGCCTCAGCGTGGTTTGATGAGCAGTGCCATGTCCGCGCCCAGGATTCGAACCAACAAAACACTGGGCCGCCTGCAGCGGAGCGCGCGAACTTAACCACTCAGCCACGGGCCAGCCCCTGCAGCATGTATTTTTTGTTGGTTGAAGTGGTGGTGATTTTATAACATTTTCTAAATGAATTAAACATTATTTACTATGCATGTTTAGCTAGCATTTCCTTAAAAATTGAAGTAGAAGATAAATCATCACTTCCAGAGTAAGAAAGATCTTACGTGTAAAATGAGAAACGGGGAGAAATGCTGTCTTAAGTGGTATGTGTGGCTGTATATAGGTGATTAGGGCATGAAAGAAGTGATGAGAAGGGAGTGTATAGGACAGTTGTAGAGTGAAGAAGGTATATATGTACATACACAGAGGAACCCTCTTACCCCTTGAGATCTGTACCAGTTGGTGGTTGGTTGATCAAAAAAAAATCACTAAAAGCATAAAATTTTTATGTACATATATGTATATATTTATATTTTTTTACATGTAATATTTGTGTTTACACACACGTAAGCATACAGATATTTGTATATATCTTAAATACAGTTACATGCCACATAACGATGTTTTGGTGACGATGGATTGCATATACGACTGTGGTCCCATAAGATGAGTACCGTATAGTGTAGGTGTGTAATAGGCTGTGCCATCTAGGTTTGTGTGAGTATGCACTATGATGTTCGCACAGTGGCAGAAGCACCTAGTGGCACATTTATCAGAACCTATCCCTGTTGTTAAGCAAAGCATGACTATATTGTATTTTAAACAGATAAATGTATATTCATGTGCCAGTCTTTTTTTTAAGACTTTATTTTTTAGATCAGTTTTAGGTCATAGCAAAATTGAGAGGAAGGTACGGAGATTTCCCATATACCCTCTACCCCCACACATGCATAGCTTCCCCCATTAGTAATGTCCCCCACCACAGTGTGTACTAATCTTTTGATGGAGAGCCCAAGATCTTTCTTTTGAATGTAAGTAGTGATTGGAGTTCTCGGGGGACTTTCTCATTAGCCACACATGTAAATACAGTTCTCCTTAAAGTTGGGTGAGAACAGAATTCAGGATTCAATCTAGGATCATGTATTACATTTAGTTGTCATGTTTCTGTTATTCCTTTATTGGACCAGTTCCTCAGTCTTTCCTTGATTTTTTGTGACTTGACATTTTGGATTACTATATTTTGTTATAAAGTACGTATATATTAATATATATATTTACATATTACATACTGTGTAATTATTTCTCCCTAGTCTTTTAGAGTTGATTTGCCCATTTATTTAATTCACTTTTTAGTGACTCACCTTTGAGTGGGTCCAAAACTAAATCATGTTTTTAAAAAAAACTCTTTCCTTTGTACTCATATTCTCAGTTTATTTAATATTTAATGTAAACACACACACACAACCAAAGCAAAAAACAGAAACATAGTGAGGAGCAAACACAACCAACTCTAACCATAAATGCAACTGGTAGGAAAAGTGACCAAGCGTAATAGACAGCAGCCTACTGGCGTTGAGAGTCCAGTGTACTTTGGGCTTTGGTCAGGATATTTTATGGAAGGAGTAGAAAACAGTAGTTGATCCAGTAGTCAGTTATTTGGATATTGGTTATTATAGTTTCAGCTTTGTGATTCTATAAAATTCTAGAGTATGTGTTACAGAAGGAAGGTTTAGATCATTAATGAACAAGTTATTTTCATTTTAGCAATATTTTCTAGAGTATTCATTTTATGGTTTATGTTTCCTGAAGATACGCTCTTTCATCTAAAGACAGTTTTTTAAAAATGAAGTTGAATTTTTTAATAGCTTCATTGAGGTATAATTTACATATAATAAATTGCACAAACTTAAATTGTATCAGTTTGATAACTTTTGACATATGTATACAACTTTGAAATCGTCACCATAATTAAGATAAGGAACCTATTTATCACCTCAAAATGTTTCCTATACTCCCTGGTAATTCCTGCTTCCCTCCCCCCATCCCCCTCTTCATCCCCTGGAAGCAACTGTTCTGTTTTCTGTCACTGAATTAGTTGGCATGAAATCAGTTTTAAATTTGAATTATTTGTATTTCCATAGAAACTGGATCAGGATCTTAATGAAGTCAAAGCTCGAGTAGAAGAACTGGACAGAAAATACTACGAAGTAAAAAATAAGAAAGATGAATTACAAAGTGAAAGAAAGTTAGTACAGACTAAAATATGCCTTAATTTTTTTGAGTAATGCTAGTTATTGGTTGGTAAATGGTCTTTAAGTTATAAATTAACTATTGAAGTTTGATTTCAGTATATTACTCTAAATTGTATACTGTTGTTGCATCTTCTTAATGCTTTAAAATTAAAGACAGTCTAATTTTTATTGATCAGTTACTTGTGGAGAGAGGAGAATGCAGAACAGCAAGCACTTGCTGCTAAAAGAGAAGATCTTGAAAAGAAACAGCAACTTCTTAGAGCAGCAACAGGAAAGGTGGGCAGGTTCTTTTCATTACCTCAGTTTACGTGAGTCAATTATTACACAAGTTTGTTAGTTTTCAAGCTGTAAGGCATTTGGTTCCAGGTTACACATAAGGAAGTAGGGTACAAATCACTTGTCCCATAAGTGTGAAGCAATGGGTATTGTCTGAGCAGCCTTCCTACTATCCATGCTATTAATGATAGCACTATTGAATTTTCTTTTGTGTTTTTTTTTTGGCCGAGGAAGATTAGCCCTGAACTAGCATCTCTGCCAGTCTTCCTCTACTTTATATGTGGGTTGCTGCCATAGCATGGCTGACGAGTGGTGTAGGTCCATGCCCAGGATCTGAACCCATGAACCTGGGCCACCAAAGCAAAGCACACCAAACTTAACCACTAGGCCACAGGGGTAGCCCCATGACTTTTAGATGAAGAGCCTGTTTTTAATGCTAGTGTCATACAATAGAGCCCACGATAGAAAGTGTTGCATGTAGTTGGCATATTTCAAGGGGGTGATGTGTTGTTGGGGAGGATGTTTAATCTCTGGTATATTTTTTAATGTATAGAGTAATGGGTTAATTTCTTACCAGCAGGAGTGCCATTAGCAATGTTATTTTAATACTTTTCACTTCTCACAATTTAACAGGCCATTTTAAATGGAATAGATAGCATAAACAAAGTGCTGGACCACTTTCGTCGTAAAGGAATAAATCAGCATGTTCAAAATGGCTATCATGGCATCGTGATGAATAACTTTGAATGTGAGCCTGCTTTTTACACATGTGTGGAAGTCACTGCTGGAAACAGGTGAGATTTTTTGCTTGATATTTTGAGTTTTTAAAGGAAAGGGAATAAGAATAACCTAAGAAACAGCTTTTTGTAGTTTTAGTACAATGTATTTCCCCTTACTTTCTTTTATCCCAGTTACATATTTCATTTTCTAATTAAAGATATAGATGCTAAGTATTTTTTCCTGATTGTGGAAGCTAAAACTTGACCCATTTGGGGCTTTCCTCTCTCTTCACCCATTGAATTTTCTAAGTAGTCCCCTGCCCCCAATACAGATTGGGTTGCTCAAAAAAAAAGTGAATTGTTTGCTTAGATGTTTAGGGCACTTTTAAGTCTAGTGATAAAAATGTCTTATTCTGTTTACATGTAGGTTATTTTATCATATTGTTGATTCAGATGAAGTCAGCACGAAGATTTTGATGGAGTTTAATAAAATGAATCTTCCTGGAGAGGTCACTTTTCTGCCTCTTAACAAGTTAGATGTCAGGGATACTGCCTATCCTGAAACCAATGTGAGTTGATGTGTGTTAAGGTCCACTTTTCTTTCAATAAGTTCCTTTTTCTCATGATTACCACATGATAGTAGTGCAGAGGCACTGTACTTTGGGATTCACTGGTCTGTGAGATAACGTGCATTTCTTCCTATAGAACTAGTGGTGCTGGGTAGGGATGGGAAGGGAGACGGGTCACAGCCAAGACATGAAACAAATTATTGCAAATGTGAAAAGTGTTCAAATACATAAGTGCAGGATACTTTGAGAGTGTATCCAAGGGTGACAAAATTAAGATTAGGTGGTTGGAGAAGAATTTCCTGAGGAAGTATTATTTGAAGTGAATATTTTTAAGTTTACTGAATATACCTTTTAATGGTTTATAAATTAAATAAAAATGTCTAGCAAGGTGATAGACTCTGAAAGCATAATGTTACCTTTGTTACTAACTGATACACTTTTAAATAGATTAAAAATACTCCTCAGACACCGTTCTTCAAAAAATGTGATTGCTCTTCGGTATTTGGCTTCAGAATGTTGATGGGTGGTAGCAACTATTTTACTATCCTCTGAGGTTAAAGTTGAAACCCCTATGAGAATGATCAACGATTTAAATGGAACAGTGAGAATCTTACAAACTCCTTTAAGGATACAGCTTTTTCTTCTTTTAAATCTATAAATTATCTTTGAAGTTTTGGGGAGGAAAAATTGAGTCACAAATATGGTATGTGAATGAAGCAAGACACAAAAGAATGCCTGAAGTGTGGTTCCCTTTACACTACATAGATAAAACTAAATTTAGGTGATAGAACTAGAGAGACGTGCAAAGAAGTGATTATCATAAAAGTTATAATACTTAGTGATCACCTCCAGCAGGTAACCACTGGAGGTGACCACCATGTGATTAGGGAAGGGGCACACTTACGGCTTCTGGATGTCAGCAGTGTTCCGTTTCTTGTCTTGCGTGGTTGGTTATATTGATGTTCTCTTTGTGATTATTTTAAGCCTAACATATTTATTGCATTTTTCTGTAGGTAGGATATATTTCCTAATTTAAAAATTCTAAAAATCCTGTTCTAACAGTTTAGAAGAGAGAAAAAGGAGAATAATAAATTTTATGTATGTATATAAAATGAAAACATTTATCTAGCCCTTGTATTTGACAGATGCTATCCTAAGTGTTTTGTATATATTAACGCGTCTATTTTTAATAGCTTTCCTGGGAAGATACTGTTGTTATTGCTGTTTTGTAGGTGATGTAACAGTTACGTAGAGAAGTTAAGCACCTTGTCCAGAGCGCACATCTGATGAGTGGCAGAACTAGGATTTGAACTTGAGCCATCTGGCTCTGGAGCCACTAAGCTGTTTATCTCACTGTGCTCTACTATTGAAAACCTACATAAGCACAATTTCCAGGATTTTTCAGTAGAATGTTTCTTCTGACTTAGTATAAAAACCAGTAGTTTTGAAATATAAAGGCTTTTGTGTTTATTCGTTTCATAGATATGTAATTCATAATTCTGCTCACGTTTTAATTAATTGTGTCATCTCTTTGCTTGCTGACAAAATATTCATTTTTAGGATGCTATTCCTATGATAAGTAAATTGAGGTACAATCCCAGATTTGACAAAGCTTTCAAACATGTGTTTGGAAAAACACTTATTTGTCGTAGCATGGAAGTTTCAACCCAGCTGGCCCGTGCTTTCACCATGGACTGCATTACCCTGGAAGGTTTGTAATAGTAATTCTTAGTTTGAACAAATAAGTTCAATTTTAGTTTTAAGAGTATTTGAAAATTAATGTCCAGTTATTTCTCACTTTTTAAATAGTTGATTTGTTCAATCAAAGTCCAAACAGGGTCCACACTATATTTAGTTGATGGCTCTTAAGTATAATCATTTGGTTTGTAGTAGGAGTTGTTAACCTTTTTTGCACTATGGATTCCTTTGGCTCTTACCCTTTTTCAAAATGTTTTAAATGCGTAAAATAGAATACTTTGGATCACAAAATAAACCAATTAGATTGGCATGGTAATCATAATATTTTTTTCAAATGTGACATAGTAATTATGGTATTCAAACACAAGATTTAGCAGTGGGTCTAATAAGTATCATAATTTTGAAGTACTGATGGATTTAAACAGTATTTTGAGATTTACAACAAGTGTAATCTGATAGAAAATAGCTCTTATTTCTCTTGGAAACAGTCACAAGTACTGATAGTACTACTGTGGTTCTTGTCTCATTCATTGTAGAAGAAATTGCTAAATGTCATTTTGAGATTAGTATAAAAACAGAGATGTAAATTTTTTCCCCAGCCAAGTCATGTATCTCCTATCTGTAGAATCCAGGGTAAGAACCTCTGGTGTATAGGTTTACCTTACCTGCCCTTATTTTTTGTTTTTTTCCTCTTATTTGTTGATGAAAGAAGGTAACCCACCCCCTAGCTTTAACTCTATACAGTTTTTTGGTTGTTTTGAACCATTTGAGAATAAGTTGTAAAAATCATGACACTTCATCTCTAAAAGTTAAACATTTCTCTCCTGAGAATAATGATATTCTGCTTTATAACTACAGGTATCATTGTTGTACCGAAGAAATTTAACCTTAACTCAATGATAATATCATCTAAAAAGTATCTACGTTCAAGTTTGTCTCAAAATATTTTTCTATCCTGGATCCAATCAAGGATGCATGCAATACCTTCTCTTTAGATTCTTTTAATATAGGACAGTTCCTTCCTTCCCTCCTACCCCCAGGAAATTGACTTTCTTGTAGAATGTCTCGTTTTCTGGATTTGTCTTATTGCTTCCTATCAGGTTCCCCAACAACTTTTTTTGTGTGTGTGAGGAAGATTGGCCCTGAGCTAACATCTATTGCCAATCTTCCTCTTTTTGCTTGAGAGAGATTGTCACTAAGCTAACATCCATGCCGATCTTCCTCTATTTTATGTGGGATGCTGTCACATTGTGGCTTGAGGAGCGGTGCTAGGTCCACACCCGGGATCCAAACTGGTGAACCCTGGGCTGCCGAAGTGGTGTGTGTGAACTTACCCACTACACCACTGGACCAGCCTGCCCAACAACTTTTTTACCAATGGTTTAGCATCCTTTGCTGACCCTTGCCTGACTCAGTTAATATACCAGCGGTTTCAAAATGGTTATTTTTAAATTCTGTCATTGCTTCTGTGTTTATTAGCTGTCACTCTTCTAGAACGAAGAGTACCCTACTTTATAATTTTTTTTTAAGTATCACTGATTCATGGATTCTTTTTTCTTTTTCAATGTGCTACCACATTGCCATTATTATTATTTTTGATGTTCAAATTTTGCCAAATAGGGCCAGTGGGCACTCCAGGCTAGGTCCTGTGTTCTGTTGACATGTCACCATTAGTCTTTAGCACTTCGTTTCTTTCTGGTAGATGTTCAGGCTCGCCTAGAAGGTACATTTATAAGATGCAGATTTTAATGTTGGAAAGCAGAAATTTTTCAGAGCAGCTTAAATTCTTTTCTTTTTAATTCACATTAAACAGGTAAAGCCTTTAGGTTAGTTGTTTGATTATAAATCAATTTATCATTAAATAAAGAAGTTATATAGAATTACTACCTTTTTTATGTTTTGTTTACAGGTGACCAAGTTAGTCATCGGGGTGCTCTCACTGGAGGTTATTATGACACAAGGAAGTCCAGACTTGAATTACAGAAAGATGTCAGAAAAGCAGAAGAAGAACTAGGTGAACTGGAAGCAAAGCTCAATGAAAACCTTCGCAGAAACATTGAAAATATCTTTATGTCTTATGCCAACGTGCAGAAACTTGGCTGGAATATATAATCATTTGCGTGTTAGGTGTGTTTTCTCATGTATACAATGGGGAAAAAATTCTATGTTTTTCTTTGATTTTTATTTAAACACAGGAACTTGTATTGTTTGTGTATTTAACTTCTGAAGATAGGGAAAAAACTAAGACTACTTTAACATTGATGCTTTGCTTAGCTGTTAAATAGCTAGTAGCCGTGAATCTACTTCTGAGAGAAAAGAACCCAAGGAACATTAAAATTTAAGGTTATGGAGGGAACTGAGGAAGATTGGTCAGAGAATTATAGAAGAAAAACTAGGAGAGTGTTTCAAGGAAGAAGCGTGGGAGGCATCAGTAATGCCACATACTGCATAGAAGTTAAATAGAAGGGCTGAAAAATGTCCATTAGACTTTACTATCTCGAGATCATTCAGTGCAGGTTTAGTATTAGCAGAGGAAGTGGTTCTCGAAATTCAAGTCTTGGTAACCAATGGTTCTCTCAGTTCTTTCACATATAACTGGTGTTCCGTGAAGAGTGGCTCATTCAGCTCACAGCTGAAACAACTGCATGTGCATTTTCTTAAAACAGCCATGGTACTTTGGTATAAGGCAGAAGTACTTTGTAAGTACTCTGCATTAGGCCACACAATATTAAAAATACAGGTACTTTTAGCATTGAGAATAATCATTTTTAATGCTTTATCAGGATTTTCTTAATTGAAACTGGCTTTTCTTTTTTAATGTGAGTTTATAGCTTCTGTGCCATTAGTGCAAGCAATAGCACACAGAAAAAGGCAGATAAACATCTTAGTTTTGACTTTGCAGGGGCCTGCATGGCACATGGAGAACTGCCCAGATTTGGCAAGATGTTAGTGCAAAGAAAGCATAGAGAAATACTAAGAAAAGGGAGGATATTGACAGCATACACCAACTACTTTCCTGTATTTGATAATCCAGCTAGATGGAATTATTCTTCCACATTGAGCAAGGCCTCCTCTTGATAACGTAACTCCTTTATATGGTGCTTTAAGCATAATAGATTACACAGTAAATATTTGTTGAATGAAAAGATTTTTAAAATACATAATACTGTTATATTTCATTTAGCTTTCTTTAGAGTTTCCCAAGAATTTCTTTTTGGTATAGCTATTAGTAAAATAGTATATATGTTATTTTGAGAGAGAGTGGTGGGAGTGAAATGTTTTAAGCTTCTTTCATGATTGAACACACTTAGTGTAGTATTTAATTCAGCATTGTTATGGTTCATAAATATGAGGTAATAACCTTTATTTAGGGGTGAAGAAAAGGAAGGGACTACAAAATGTTGTGTTTATAAGAACTGAAGAGAATTTAGAACATAGGATGTATTCACAACTTGCAGAGAATTTTCCTTAGCTTTGTATATGGATTAATAATGAAATTGATCAGTTGATGAACCAAATGCAGCAGATAGAGACCCAGCAAAGGAAATTTAAAGCGTCTCGAGATAGCATATTATCAGAAATGAAGATGCTAAAAGAGAAGAGACAGCAGTCAGAGAAAACATTCATGCCCAAGGTTCGTATGTATTCTTTTTGTTTTAATTACATAGAATCAGGATGGACCATATGTTTTATAGGTTACCCTTGGATTTCATATGTTCCATTTTTTATTTTATCTTTTTAAATTTTTAATTTTTTTAAGGTTTGCTTTTTGGTCAGGACAGTTGGCCCTGAGCTAACATCTGTTGCCAATCCTCTTTTTTTTCCTTCTCCCCAAAGCCCCGGTACATAGTTATACATCCTAATTGTAAGTCTCTCTAGTTCTTCTATGTGGAGTGCCACCACAGCATGGCTTGATGAGCAGTGCGTAGGTCCGCGCCCAGGATCCGAACCTGAGGCCACTGAAGTGGAGTGCACAAAACTTAACCACTAGGCCATGGGGTCAGCCCCTCCTATGTTCCATTTTTGTTTAGACCCATACTTTTGAATATCTACATCTGTCTATACCATGCTTATACCCATGGGCACCCAAAGACTCCTTTTGTAAGTTGCATTTAGACTTCCCAACTTCATTGAACAAATAGGTATTTTGAGCTGTGGCGTAATAGTACTGATGGCCAGTTATTAATTTGTCAGTAACCATTTTTGTCTGTAAAACACTTCATGGAGTTATTTGAATATTTGATTTAATTTTATCCAGATTGCATTAAAATGAGTAGAGCACAAACTCCTGATATTATAAGTGATAATACATATTGGTCTCATAAACTTGAAGTAGTGTTGACAAAACTGGTAATTTATTATATCAATAATATTAAAAAACAACAAAGTTTAAAAATCATCCA
Organism: Equus quagga; assembly: GCF_021613505.1. Lineage (NCBI taxonomy): Eukaryota > Metazoa > Chordata > Mammalia > Perissodactyla > Equidae > Equus > Equus quagga. The sequence goes on from NC_060268.1 coordinate 164,330,518, forward strand.
CAGGGCTGGTCCCATGGCTAAGTGGCTAAGTTTGCACACTCTGCCTTGGTGGCCCAGGGTTTCGCCAGTTTGGATCCTGCACGCAGACATGGCACCACTCCTCAAGGCATGCTAAGGCAGTGTCCCACCTAGCACAACCAGAAGGACCTACAACTAGAATATACAACTATGTATTGGGGGGCTTTGGGGAGGAGGAGGAGGAGAAGGAAAAAAAAAAAGAAGGTTGGCAACAGATGTTAGCTCAGGTGCCAGTCTAAAAATAAAAATAAAAATCCGCAGTTATACCACTCTAATATTCTGGCAACTTTCTTATGAATGTGTTTGAAGATTTTTATGTAATTTGATCATGGATTATGACCTGTTCCCTACACACCCATAGTATTGCATCGTGAATATTTTTCTTGTTGCTACATAGTTCTAAGTATCAAATTTAATGGATACTTAATAGTTGAGTTGATATGATTAGTTTACTTTAATATCAAATATAGATTGTTTCCAGTCTTTCATTATAAGTAAGACAGTGACTAATACCTTTATTAATAAATGGGTAATTTTATATAGCAACGTAGCTTACAAAGTTTGGAGGCAAGTTTGCATGCTATGGAGTCCACCAGAGAATCATTGAAAGCAGAACTGGGAACTGATTTGCTTTCTCAACTTAGTCTGGAAGATCAGAAGAGAGTAGATGCGCTGAATGATGAAATTCGTCAACTTCAGCAGGCAAGTACAATTGACTGAAAAAAATTTTCGTTGATAATTGGCTATTGTGAAAAATGTCTTTTTTGCTATAAAGGAATGCAAAAGAAAGTATTGAAAAAACATAAAAATGAGACTTGGACTTCTAACATCCATAAGAGTAAATGAGGTTTTAATGTTTTTCTAAACCATTCTGGATATGTTAGTATTATACAAGAAATCTTCCTTTTCTTCCATGTTATTTAATGCATGTTTGTCATTAGTAAGATTGAGTTTGTTAGCTTTGCTGTATTTATTGACCAGACCACCTTTACGTATTTAATAATGCTTTAATTAAACATTTCAATAACATCTGATTTTGAATACAGAGATGTAAACAACCCACACGAAGTCCAAGAAATGAAAAGCAGGTAAAGAAAGATATTTTTGGCAGCATGCCTTATAAAAAGAAACAGGCACAAAAACTTGGCATTCTGAATAGTTAAGAGAGAAAATGAAGAAAATACAGGGCTTTTTGGAAGGATATAAAACTCCATCACTGTTTATTTGAGCACCGTGAAGAGGACAGCAGATTAACAGCATTCCTTTGTGTGAAATGTGCATGCATATGTAGACAAATAATTTCCTTTTCTTCTTCTAGGAAAACAGACAGTTGCTGAATGAAAGAATTAAATTAGAAGGTATTATTACTCGAGTAGAGACTTACCTGAATGAGAATTTGAGAAAACGCTTGGACCAAGTAGAGCAGGTATGTTCTTTTTTGAGGGTTCCTTGATGACCATAACCATTTGAAAGTGTTTATATACGGAGGCTCTGATCAAGAGCATAGACTTTGGGGGACAGAAAGACTTGTACTCTGACCACCTGCCCTGGTTTGGAGTTCTGGACTGCCACCTCATGTACAATCTTGGGCAAGTCATTTAATATTTCTAAGCCTCAGTTTCCTCCTGTATAAAATAAGCATAAAGTAATACCTGTTTTGTATGATTTTCTTGGCACATTCTAGGTACTTAGTAAACGTTAGTTATTAATATTTCCTCAACAGTAGATGCTGAGAAATTTCTGGTAATTGCATGATACTTTAAATATTTGCAATTATATGAAGTATATCTTTTGGTTTTCTTGAATGTTTATTCAGATATAACAGCTACAGAAACTGTTGGCAGTCATAACATTTTGAAACTAACAAAATTCGTATTTGTGGTTTAATGCTCATAAGTTCTTTTGTGTTGCAGGAACTTAATGAACTGAGAGAGACAGAAGGGGGTACTGTTCTCACAGCTACAACCTCAGAACTTGAAGCCATCAATAAAAGAGTAAAAGATACAATGGCACGATCAGAAGGTAAATTTTTGTGTAGTAATAATTTTTTTGGCGTTTTGTTCAATTTAGCTTATTCATTTTATAACATTGTTTACTACAAAATCAATATCCAAAAGCATGTACTAATGATTTTGTGTGTTTTTCATCATCATAAATAATTTATTGTGAATGGAGTTCAGTGGATTGATTATAAATATTAACCTTTGTTTTTTTGAAATGTTTTTGACAATTTTATGAGCGATCATAAATTTTTTTGTCAACAAAAGTATGAAATAGCTGAATCAAGTCTCTTGTCTAGTTGCTGAGAAGATTATTATTTTTTTATAAACATAAATGCTAAATAATAAACTATATACTTGAGTGACTCATGTGTACTCCTAATTTTGTCCTGAATTAAAATGTTTCATGAATTTTCACCATAAATTTAAACATTGGGAAAATCCAAAAATTATTTTGATAGATCTGACCATTAAAAAAAATCTTTGGTTAAATAACACTCTGGCTTTAAAATGGATATTGTGGCCTAATTTAGGTTCCCCCCCCCCCCCCCATTTTAGATTTGGACAATTCCATTGATAAAACAGAAGCTGGAATTAAGGAGCTTCAGAAGAGTATGGAGCGCTGGAAAAATATGGAAAAAGAACACATGGATGCTATAAATCATGATACGAAAGAGCTAGAAAAGATGACAAATCGACAAGGCATGCTACTGAAAAAGAAAGAAGAGTGTATGAAGAAAATTCGAGAACTTGGATCACTTCCCCAGGAAGCATTTGAAAAATACCAGACACTGAGTCTCAAGCAGGTAAATCTTGTTGGTTTTAAATTTGAAATCTCGTTGCAAATTTCCCTGTATGTGAATTTATTTATACATTTTTTTCTCTCTATAGTTGTTTCGAAAACTTGAACAGTGTAACACAGAGTTGAAGAAGTACAGCCATGTTAACAAAAAGGCTTTAGATCAGTTTGTAAATTTCTCTGAGCAGAAAGAGAAGTTAATAAAGCGACAAGAAGAATTGGATAGGGGTTACAAATCAATCATGGAACTGATGAATGTACTTGAACTTCGAAAATATGAAGCTATTCAGTTGACTTTCAAACAGGTATGTTTTATTTGTAGCTAATCCATAACAAGACAAAAGCGTCAACTATTATACAGTTTATTACTCAGTCTGCAAAGATTTTAAAGCTTTTTTTCCACTGATAGTTGGCTCTAATACATGTGAACAAATCCAGTATGTAGTTTGTTAACATAGTAACTAGAATGTTTTGCACAGCTCCTAAAAGTATCCAGTCTGATACTCTTGTTCTTACAAGATTAAAAAATACTTTGGATTGCTTTTAAATGTTTGTCATTGTGTTAAGGAATAATATGTATAATTTTACCTAATCAAAATTTATATTCCAGTTGATACGAACTTATTTATTTATTCATTCATTCATTTATTTCAAGGTATCCAAGAACTTCAGTGAAGTATTCCAGAAGTTGGTACCTGGTGGCAAAGCTACATTGGTGATGAAGAAGGGAGATGTGGAAGGCAGTCAGTCTCAGGATGAAGGAGAAGGGAGTGGTGAAAGTGAGAGGGGTTCTGGGTCACAAAGCAGTGTCCCATCAGTTGACCAGTTCACTGGAGTTGGAATTAGGGTAAAATACCTTTCATTCAATTTTCCCCAGAGTATTACCATAGTAGGATTTATAGAATATTTTGCGAATCTAAATTGGTACACTTTATGCAATTTAATTTTAAGAGGTGATGGTGACTCTACCCCTTTAGGATATAACTCATTAAATGTTTTCGTAGGTGTCATTTACAGGAAAACAAGGTGAAATGAGAGAAATGCAACAGCTTTCAGGTGGACAGAAATCTTTGGTAGCTCTTGCTCTGATTTTTGCCATTCAGAAATGTGACCCAGCTCCTTTTTACTTGTTTGATGAGATTGATCAGGCTCTGGATGCCCAGCACAGAAAGGCTGTGTCAGGTACAGTTTGGTTTCATACTTACCAATGAGAACTTAAAAAGGATAGCTTCCCTCTTTTATAGTGATTTCTTCTTGCCTGAGATACTTGGGGGGGACTAGACAGAATATGTATTCAGTAAATAAAATAATTTTTTAACCAAGTTTTAAAAATTTTAATATTAGACTACTTTTACAAAGTTTAGTTCTGTGAGAAATTAAAAACTCTTTGAATCAATTGAAGAATCCTACTCCAGTTAAACTTTTGTGCAAAGTTTCTCATTTTAAAACTTTTTCTCAGTGTTTGAGTAGCCTCTGTCATAAACAGTATTGATTCTATGTTTCTTTAGAACCTACATCTGATCTTTAGTAAGTTCAAAAGATCTTTGGGAGAGTGAGTAGCAGGGGAAGGTGGTTTTTGTTCTTTGTGAGAAAACTTATTTTGCTCTGACATTATTTCTAAGGCTGTATTAGAAGTTGCTGCTTCTTCATATTCTGTACCTTATGCTATTGGGGTTGCAGATGTATCCTTAATTTAATAAATCAAGTTGGTAATTTTTGCAGATGTATGCGTGAAAAATGAGTCATAGGCAGTTTTGAATTTTAGATAAAAGTTGCTTTTTAAATTTCCTTTTTCTGAGAAAAAGATTTTATTAAATTACTATTTCTTTTTACAGATATGATTATGGAACTTGCTGTACATGCTCAATTTATTACAACTACTTTTAGGCCTGAACTGCTTGAGTCAGCTGACAAATTTTATGGTGTAAAGTTCAGAAATAAGGTAATTTTATTTTTACATGAAATTGAAGTTCATAGAGTATTTCATTCATTGTATTTGTTGGATTATTGTTTTATGTTACGTAAGTCATGAAAGAAAACCTAGAAAGTTGTTGCTTATCTCATGATGATGTCTTTATAAAAGAAAACCTTTTCCTTCAAATGCCTATGAAGTTTAGCAGTTCTTTCCTAGAATTCATTGCATTGATTTTATTTAATTAATTAATTAATTTTTTTGAGGAAGATTAGCCCTGAGCTAACATCTGCTGCCAATCCTCCTCTTTTTGGCTGAGGAGGCTTGGCCCTGAGCTAACATCCGTGCCCATCTTCCTCTACTTTCTGTGTGGGATGCCTACCACAGCATGGCGTGCCAAGTGGTGCCATGTCTGCACCCGGGATCTGAACTGGCGAAGCCCGAGCTGCCAAAGCAGAACGTGCGCACTTAACTGCTGTGCTACTGGGTCGGCCCCACGTTGGTTTTATTTTCACTGCCATTGAGAGACAGTAACTTCCTAGCTAGGTTTTTCAGTATGTAGTCCAAACAGTTACATACATTTATTTATATTTGGCTGGACCACACAGCTCTTCCTAGTATTTTCAGCCTTAAGATTCTTTGAAATAGCAAAATAATAAAAACTGAACAAAAATATGGTTCAAATATTTAGACATAAGTACTTATCTGTATCTTCAGAGCTTTAAAATGCAGAATATTTTTATATTTTCTAAACTCACGCATTGAACAAGCACCATTAATAAGTGAAGGTTTTATCAGTGTTTTAGAATCATTTGATTTGGTATGTAAAATTTATAGGTGATAGGCAGTATATTGTAAATATTACCCTAGAGAGTGGGAACACTGATACATTTCTTTAAGATTTAACAAACTTTGTTTTTAACATTTATTCTTTAGGTTAGTCATATTGATGTGATCACAGCAGAGATGGCCAAAGACTTTGTAGAAGATGATACCACTCATGGTTAATCGGAAAATATTGCCCACTGGTTTGGAAGATGTGTATAGTAATATGATTCTCATACCCAGGAACTGTAAATTTAAACCTAAATACCTGTTCATTATTAATAGTTTTCAGACGTAGAGCATACGTAGTCCTTTTATATTTCTGTCATTGTATTTTATAAGGTACTCAGTAATGTTACATTTCTACTTATAGTTTAAGAATTTTATTTTCCACACAACTTTTTGTAAAGTGTCCTGCTCCTATTTTAAATCTTTTGAAACATGCTAAATATTCTTTCCTAATTATTTTATCAATTATATTGCCTCTTTTTTTATAGCCTCAATTAAATAATTGGTTTTATGACTAATTTAGTGTTTTATGTGGCTTTTCATTTATAGTTATATGATTAGAAACAAATTTTTATTAAATATCTACTTTTTATTTTGCCTAAGCAAAGGTCTGCCTACACCTTAAAGATTTTTAAAATGTGGTTTCATATTTTGTTGAATTATGTCAGTGGTTCCCAGTCCTGGCTCTATACTTAAATCCATGGGGGAGCTTTGAAAAATGTAACACTGCTGGAGTCTTTCCCTAGACCAACTGAATCAAAATCTTTAGGGGTGGGGTCCTTGTCATTGCTAGTTCTAAAGTTCCTCCAGGTGATTCTGACCCTTAGTGAGGATTAGACCCCCTGCTTTAAGCTCAATATAACGAGTCTTTCAAAGTTATTTTTAATTAAAATGGAAGTCTATTTAATGAATTTGGGAAGGTAGCTTGAAGAGTAACTGAGAACACTAAAGCCAAAAAATTGAGCCATAAAATTTCCTTGTTTTTCTGGATAAGTAAATAGGTTTGGAAAACTTTGTTACTGAAACATCATTTTTTTACCCTCAGATGAGTTCTTTGTTTTTTATTTGTTTATTAGGTTTTTTAAATTGCTTGAAGATATAATTCACATACCATAAAGTCCACCTGTTAAAATTTTGCAATTCAGTCCTTTTTAGTATATTCACAGAATCGTGCAGCTATCTCTATAATCTAATTTTAGAACATTTTCATTACCCAAAAAAGAAACCCTGTACCTATTAGCAGTCATTCTACATCTCCCATTTCCCTTATCCCTTGACAACCACAAATCTACTTTCTATCTCATACCATGGATTTACAGGTTCTGGACATTTCATATAAATGCACTCATGCGATAAGGAGCCTTTTGTGACTGGCTTCTTTCACTTAGCATGTTTTCAAAGTTAATTCATATTGTGGCACGAATTGGTACTTCATTTTTACTGCTGAATAATATCCCATTGTATGAATATACACCATGGTTTGTTTATCCATTCATTATTTGGACACTTGACTTGTACCCACCTTTTGGCTATTACAAATAATGCTGCTATGAACATTCATGAACAAGTTTTTATATGGATATATATGTTTTCATTTTTCTTGAGGATACACCTAGGATTGGAATTGTTGGGTCATGTGGTAGTTCTTTGTTTAACATTTTAAGGAACTGCCGACTTTAAAGGAGCAGCGTCATTTTACATTTCCATCAGTAATTTATGAGGTTTATGATTTTTCCGCATCCTCCCTAACACTTGTTATCTGTCGTTTTTAAAGTTATAGCCATTCTTGTGAGTGTGGAATGGTGTATCATGGTTTTAATTTGCATTTTCCTGATGACTAACAGTGTTTAAGCATCTTTTTGTGTTCTTATTGGTCATTTGTATATCTTCTTTGGTGAGATGTCTATTCATATCTTTTGCCCACTTTTAAATTCTGTTATTTGTATTCTCATTATAGAATATAAATAACAGAAGTTATAAGCATTCTTTATATATTCTGGGTATAAGTTCCTTCTCAGGTATATGACTTGCAAATACTTCATCCCAGCCTGTGAATTGTCCTTTTGCTTTCTTAATGATGTCTTTTGAAGGATAACGTTTTTAAAAAATAAAGTTGTATGTTCAGATTTCCTCTTCTAATAAGAACATCAGTCAGATTGGATTAGGGCCCACTGTAAGGCCTCATTTTAACTTAATCACCTCTTTAAAGGCCCTGTCTCCAAATGCAGTCACATTTGGAGGTACTGGGGGTTCAGGCTTAAACATGTGAATTTGGGGAGTGAGGTAAAATTCAGCCCATAACAATTACCGTAGTACATTTGTCACCCAACATGAGGACATTTAGTTTATCAACTAAGCTCTAGATTTTACTCATTTCATCAGTTTTTTCACTAATGCCCTTTTTTATTCAGTCCCACAGAGGATGCTACATTACATTTAGTTGTCATGTCTCCTCTGGTCTGTGACAATTTCTCAGTTTATGTTTTTCGTACCTTGAAAGTTCTGAGGAGTACTTTTCAGATGTTTTGTAGAATGTCCCTCAATTTGGATTTGTCCAATATTTTTCTCATAGTTAGACTGAAGTTAAATACCACAGGGGTGAACTCTCTGTCTAACATCAGCAGTACCTGTTATTAATATGCATTATTGCAGGTGATATTTACTTGATCACCTTCCCCAGATTGTTTGCCAGTTTCTTCACTGTAAAGTTACATTTTTCCCCCTTTGACTCTGTTGTTTGGAAGGAAGTCACTAAGTGCAGCCCACATTGGGATACTCCTGTGACTTTGGAAAACTCCCTTATTCTAGGAGGGGTTTTTTGTTAGATTCTTTGGGATTTTCTGTATAGACAAATTATGTCGTCTGCAAATAGAGACAGTTTTATTTCTTCCTTTCCAATATTTGTACCATTTTTTCCTTGCTGATTTTTTTTCCCCTGAGTTTATAGCTGTTATCTACAGGAAGATTGGTTTGTTAGGAGCCACTCCTCCAATCGTGGAAGCCAGAAACCCCTAAAGGGGCATTTTTAAAATGAGAACATAGTAATATGACTTTGAATTAAAAATGTACATTCACTGTGAGTTTTCATTTTGACTAGCTGAATCTCTATAGAGTAGATGTTCGGTATATATATATATTTTTTTTTTTTCTTCTTCTTCTTCTGAGGAAGATTCGCCCTGAGCTAACATCTGTGCCAGTCTTCCTCTATTTTGTATGTGGGTCACCACCATAGCATGGCTGCTGACGAGTGGTATAGATCCATGCCTGGGAACCAAACCTGGGATGGCGAAGTAGAGTGCAGGGCATTTAACCACTAGGCCACAGGACTGGCCTCCAGTATATTGTTTATACTCTATAATTTTCCTATAGTATAACTGACCTTCCCTAACAGAGAATTTGGTGTAAGAAAAATCCTATCTAGGACCCCATTCAAAGTGTTATGTAAGCAAAGTATCTTGCTGATATTCAAAGTATCTTTCTAATATTCCTAAAATGTTTCTTAAGATCTCCCCAAGAATATTCATTATGAGTCACTACTTATGGAGGTTGAAATGGTTGGTGTATAGTTTATGATCTATATCTTTGATATGACCAACCATAATACAGAATTTTGCAAGGGATGTTATATAAATAACAGCATTCTGGAACTTAATATTCTTAAACATCTCCCCAAGAATATTAGTATAATGAAACTCCAGTGAATTTTTAACAATAAGCTAAATAATGAAATACAGAACATGAATATTTTTTTAAATCCATATTTTTTGCTATATCTTAGTCACAAGTTATTAATTCTAATGAAACTGAATAGAAAAATGTGAAAATCTTGGGCATACTTGGTCAACCCAGAAACTTAGAGGAAGGACAGAAATTTACTCAAGGAATTAGCCAGTGGTTAATAAGAAAATCTAAGTAAGTGCTTCTCTGGCTGTGTAGTCCTGTCCTGATTATCCTACTTTGAGGTTTTTTTTAATACTGCTATAAAGTATTAATAGATTTGAAGAATATGCTTTAGTAGATTTGAAGAATGTATATTTTTAAATCCCCTTACCAGCCAGACTACCAATATTAACATTTTGGGGCATTTACTTCAAATCTTCATACAAAGTTTTATGGTTATTTTTATGTCCTGAACTTTTCACTTAGTAATAAAATATAAAATATTCTTCTGTTTAATCTCTTCAGAAACAAAATTTTAATAGCCACAGAATTCTGTCACATAGAAGTAGCCTAATTAAATATTTCCTGTTGGATGCTTAGACTGTTTGCTTTTGGCTGTAGTACCAAAAACAAACCCAGAAACTGATGAACATTTTTACACATAAAACTCTAGAAATTTAGGATTACTTTCCCAAGATAGATTCCCCGAAATCAGAGTATGAATATTCATAAAGCTTTTTTTATGATTTTTGTACCTTTTAAAAATATGGAATTATTAGTGTGAGTTAAACATTTGTCTACTCAAAATAAGTGGAAAAAGTACTAACTTTTAAAGAAAATTATGCAATTTATAGAAACTGAGTTTATTATGAATAGTGTATCAGTCATAATAGAAGTATAGAAAAAGTGAAAGATGAGTTTTGGAGGATTTCTTTTTTTCATTCTTTTTAAAAGTATTTAAGCATTAACAACCCTGTTTTTGAAAACATTTGGTTAATTCTTAAAAGGAGCTTTTCTCCTAACAACTCTCTGGATAGTGGACTAGCACTTTCATTCAACTTCCCACAAAGGGAGAACACCAGTGTTGAGGAAAAGAACAGTATTAAGATTTCACTGTCACCCAGCAATAGTCTCCTTACATCTCATTGCTGGAATGCTTGCCACAGAGGTGTAGAAAGATATATTCTGTCTTAAGAATTTCTTATAGTAGAAATAGTATTTCATTCTTTATCTTTCTTCACCTTTTACTCAGGCGTATCTCCTTATCCTAGAGCAGTAATAAGTAATCCAAGTTTGCATATTTATTCTGAGTCTGATGTGTTAAGCGGGAAAAGAGTAAATGGAAAACAGATGTGTACATTAATGCAGTTAAAATTGGTGACAGCAAAGTGTTAGCCCGCTGCCTAGAAACTAAGAGGGTCTTTCCTTCCCTACTTGAGGATTTTCCTTTTTTATCTTTAAATTTTCTATAGTTAGGTAGAAATTGTCCTCTACTTCTGTGTGAAGATTAAGCAGTAGTGATAGCCTTGTTTCCTAGGTGTCATTCTTTTGGGAGAAACAAGTAGCTGTTCCTTTTCCTCTGAGAAGAATAATGACAGAATCTATTTAAATTGTCCGTTGCCTAGAAGCATGTTATTGCTTTTATTTTGGTCACGTTAAGTAATTCTTGATAAAGTGGGTTTTTTCAGTTACATGTCTAGAAGGAACATTTGGCAGGAGCTCAGATTTTGTAAAGCAGTTCCTCTTAAATACAGCTTTTTTTTGTCAACACTTTCTCTAAGCTAAAAATAGGACCTTGCACATAGGATATATTTAGATCCAGAGTACAAGATTTTTTAGTTTAATACTTTAATTTTATAGATGAGGAAATCTGAAGCCCAGGCAGACAACCCAGATGACTAAGTGAGCACACACAGCTTAGTAGCTGACAGAGCCAGAACAGAGCAGAAAGCCTGGCTATCCTGCCCAAGTAGAGCAGACTTTCCAATACTTTAGCCCTTTGTTGTCCCTGGTTAACTGTGAAAATGGGGGAGATGTATCATATTTGTACAGAGTTGATTGATCCTGTGTGTTACGCAGAATAACATTTTAAAGCGAGTCACCACCATCTTTAGTTTTCTTTATCTTTTTTCCCTCTCAACCCTCCTCCCTTTTTCTTTAGAGCTCACCTATTTAGGTACACTCTGATCACTTGTCTTACTTAATGTCCTGGGGGACTGGATTACTCTTGGCTGCCTGTCTTCTTCATGGAAGATGCCGGTGTTGCTCCATAAATCTGCCACCATGTGGCACTCAGTCTCCCCTTCCTAGAGACAGAGAGTCTCCTGGGTGTAAGAGCCCTTGTGGCAGCCAGTAACTACACAGGGATATGAGGCAGCGTAGAGATTAGGTTTGCAAGGAGAACATGGATATATTTACTCTCCCGAGTCATCGCATTGGTTGGTATAAGTCTGTTGTAAAGAGAACATTAGTATTTGAATGTTATCTTTTATGGGTTCTGTGTAGTTCAGACCAGTTCCTGGCACGTTAATTACATAATATACGAAATCAAGTGTGCAGTGGTATGAAGTCCAGCTTTATAGTCTCATAAACTAAGTCTGAAGTTATTCAGCCATTAAAAATGATGGTTATAAAGACTGGTAACGTGGTAGTACATATAGGGGAGAGAGAGAGAAAAATAGGAAATTGAACTTGAGGGACGTGGGTTTAAGGCCAAATCATTTAGGACTAAGGTCTCAGGGTCAGTTAATCTGTAACATAGAAAAGGAGCGTGCCACTTCTAAGGCAGAAGTCTTTGCTAGGAGTGTTTTACAAAGAGGAATCTATCATACCACCTTAGAATTAGAAATGATGACTGCAAAAAGGTTGGTAAGATTGAGACTTCCTTCAGCTTTGCCTGCTATTTTTTCTCCCAATATCCTAAATCCCAAACTACTTCATTTATTTCCAGAACCGCTAGAGGGGTTCCTTGACACATGCCAACCTTTCATTTTTTCTGTCTAGTTTTCAAACTAGTTTCCTCTCTGATTCCTTACTAGTAAAGTTCCCGGAGCAATGAGAAGGTCAAGATGTGATAACTTGAGATTTTTCTGTTAGAGGAGTTTATGAACTAAGTGTTAACTGCTTGCAGCTCAGTCACAAATTGGATGCTTTCAGGCAAGGTAGCTAGTGCTTGCAACACGTATTGCTATTTAGAAAGCTCTGCAGCAGCTGTTTAATGGGATCTTGTTAACAAAATGACAACCGTTTCATGCCCCAGCGCTATTTGTTTCTCCTCAGAGCACTAGTCTTTTCTGCCTGTGCCTTCTGAATCCTCTTAGAGACCCAGAGAGATTGTCTTAGTTTTCCTCATTGACTGTTTGACTCTCACCTGGCATCCCTTAATCAAAACAGCTTCACCTATCACGTTGCTTTTCAGTTTACCATTTCTAAGTAATCTCCCTAGGACTCTGAGTCTAAATTAGGGTCTCTTACATTCTCTCAGAGGGATAAGAATACTTGCTGATTTGTTTTTTTGTTAGAAACCTTATTAGAACCCCTATAGCTTGGAGAAAGCATTATTGTCCTCTTTAGGATTGTTCCAGAAATCCAGTTTCTATACTGCTTAAGAATAAAGAGTTCATCCTCTTAGTGAGCAGGTGCTAGGAGCATGTGTGCAGGCCTGTGCACACATAGCCCGACATTCTGTTCCTCAGCTGGGGTGACAGAGTGGCCTGAATCTTGTCTTCCATAGTGCTATATCTATGACACTGATGTGCATACTGACATTGAGTGTGGCCTTAATGGTGAACTGGAGTTTAAGGTACAAGTAGATACACAGGCAACAAGGTGTTTCAGTTCTGAGGCGAGCGTGTCTTTCATCTCACTTGTGAGGTTAAAGCTCTGAGGAACCTCCAAAAAAGGGAAACTCCTGAAGCTGGCTGCTCAAGAGGTCTTTCCAGGGACACCGGGTTTTCTTTTTCTTGTGGACATGCTCCTAGGTTGGCTAGCTGGCTGCCTGTCTAACCTCTGCCCATGGCCGGGTAGAAGAAAGAGACAGGATTTCAGGTAGTTGTCTTGATCTCCTGGGGCAGAAGCATGAGGATTACCCTCTTTGTCTTTGCTGTGTATTGATTTATGCAGGTTAAGCTGTGTAAGTGACTTAATAGTTATCAATTACCTCCCCCATACCAGACAGGCCCTTTACTCTCCCTCGAGGGCAACAACTTTGAGGTGGGTGTTGTTAACCCCAGTCTGCAGAAGAGGAAATTGAGCTTCCGTTGAGGGTGAGGTAACTTACCTGAAAATGCCTGTTAGGAAGCGGTGGGGCTAGGAGTAAAACCCTGGTCTACCCTGCTTCGCCAGGCCTCTCCAGCTTCCTTCTTTAAACTCAAAACAAAGATGGTGCCGACACTGCCGATCAACCAACCATGATGAGGCTGAAAGTCACCCCTGAGCCAGTTGCTTTCAGAGCTCTCTGCAAACCTGAGGTGTATTTGTGGAGCTTTGTTCTTTCCTGCAGGCTTGTTTCCCCCACCCACCCACCCCCAGGGAGGCCAGGCCACAGGAGCGAAAAGCTCTGTTGTGACAAGATCCTAGGTTGTGCAGCCTCTTTCAGATGGTACCCAGGAAGGAGCTGCAAATCCAAAACCAGCAGCCCCTTTCCCCTTACTCTGTATGACCCACATGCATCTTTGCAGAGTAGGATGCTGGCTGTGTGCTTTTGATTCTGGAATTCTCTAACAGTTAACCTTCAACTCTGCTCACCTCCCCCAAGCCTATTCTCTGCTCCCAATTTTAAAAAGGCACAGGTTGCTCACTGAGCACGGCCGCTACCCCACCCCTCTTCCCTGGCGGTGCTTCTCAGAGCTCAGCTTTCCTGAGGAGGGCCTGGGCTCAGTCCTCACACATCTCCAGCACTGAAGAGCAGGGCTGTGATTCTGTACGCCCCACCCGCACCCCCACCATCGCTTTCTCTTGGTCCTCAAATCCATTTAATTATTCTTCACTTTGTAGTTTGCAGGTATAGGAGAGTCACTTGAGGTAGAGAAAGATGTGGAAGTTGATAGAACTGAGAGTAGTTCCAGGTCACTAGGCTGTTAGACGCGTTAGTGCAGGGGGAGGGGTGTAATTTTATTTGTCTACAAGGCTGAAGGCTCCGTGGTCTCTGTGAGTCACACCCCTTTCTGGGACGTCTGCAATCTATTCTTGCCCCAACAGACTGAATCTAAAGCAGGGGCAGGGGCAGAACTTCCATCTTCTAAATCACATCTCTGCTTTTTCCCATGGTTTGTTTCCTCTGTCACCTTAAAAACAGAAACCTTTGTTTCTTTTATTTATCTTAGAGAAAAATCCCTTTAAGACCCTCTACCCTGTAAGCACTGTGAGCACTGGGACCATGTCTGTTTGTCTATTTTCGTTGTTTGTTTTTGTCATTTTTAGCCAATGAGTGTTTGTTGAATGAATGATAATAGCAGCTGGCACTTACTGAGCACTTACTGGCTGCTAGGCTCTGTGCTGAGTGATTTATATTCCTTGTGGCAGACAGACCTCACAACAACCCTGAGAGAGGAACTGTTCTCCTTCTTTTCCAAAGAAATGGGCTGAACCTCAAAGAGGCTCTTTACCCACCCCTGACTGTACAGCTCTAAATGGTGGCAGCCAGACCCCAGCGCAGGCCTGTCTTCCTCCGGAGTGACGACGTGCCTCCTCATCGATGAGCCTTCCACCTGCCAGTGGGCCGTCTCCTGTGACACCCCAGGCTGCTCATCCCCTCAGTGACTTCTCCCACAGACTCTCTGTCTTTGACAATGTTCTCCCCATAGAGAGGGGGAGCGAATGCTAGAGGGAAGCTGCGCTCTATGGGGCCCCCGTTACCCCACCCTGGGGATGAAGCTGGTGGTAGGTAAGAATCTTGAATGATTTAGCCAGCACTTTGATGAGAAATGTATACAGTACCCCGCATACTATGTCATTAGCAAACCGGAGGGGTTCTAATCTAAACCTGTTACCCAGGCCTCCCTCGTTGTCAAATTCCCTGGGAGTGGCTGTTGAAGGTGCGGTTTCTGTAGCCTTTCCCTCTGGAGACTCTAAATCAGCAGGTCTGAGCCGCAGGTAAGGCCTATTCACCAGGGAAATCTATTGGCCTCAAAGAGTGCGGTCAAGCCTGATGAAACCTTGGACCTTTGGAACAAAGGATGGTCTGCCAACCTGGGAGAAATCCTTACTGAGGCATCTGTGCAAAGGAAACCACCAGACTTTTGGTTTTGTTTTTATCTGAAGAGGAAAGTAGAACTTTCATCTGAACTAAGGTAAACAGTGGGGCAGCAGCTGGACGTGTTTGGGGGCGGGTCCCCGCAACTGGCAGAACTTTAGACAGAAAGGCCTCCCAGCTAGAGGGCTGGGGTTACAGAGATGAGTAAACCAGAGTCGCCTCCCTCCTGGCCGGCCAGGGAAGTGTGCCACCTCACTCCTTTTACATGAAGGCTTTAGGCGAATTCCTATCTTGAGGAGAGAGTAGTTTGAAACTTACAGGCTCGACCCACAGGCCTTCTCCAGGACAAGGACCTGGAGGCTCCCAGCTGAGGGTCGGGTCCCCATGGCAGTTCTGAGGGTGGAATCGGAGGAGAGTTGCAGCCCTGGTGTTACAGCGTATGCAGTTGGAGGAGCGTACAGCTGCTCCCTGCCACCCTGATACCTTCCTTGTACACCTGTGGTCTCTAGGGAACTTTTTGTTGAAAGCCAACAGCCAGGACCCAAGATGAGCATGACCAACTCAGTGGTCATCTCCTCTAGCCCAGCCATTGTGAGTCCAGTCGCCAAGAAAACCCCCAATGGCTCTTGCCCAGCAGGGAGAATCCAGACCTGCAGTATCCCTGACCTCTAAAGCCACACCAGGCCCCACCCTGGGAGGGAGCCCCAGGCCTGCCTAGTCTGTCACAGGCCTCATTATGCCTCTGCTTCCCTTCCAGATGGCTTCCCGCCTCTGGCTGCTCTCATTCCTGGACCTGAGCAAGTCCTTGCAGTCTGCCGTCTTCCAGATTTGCCCCACCTCCTCCAAACCTCTTACATCATTAAGGCTTCTGGAGTCTTCAGCCTCAATCTCAACACCTGAAACCTTCCTTTTACCCCCTCAGATTTCCTGAGGTCTCTCATCCTCCAAACCCTTCTGATGGAGACCACATTTTCTCGTCTACCTCCTCCCTCAGGTTTAGGAGAGGGACCAGCGAGCTCTGGGCTCTCCAGTGCTGCTTTGCTTCTCGACTCTTCAGCAGTCAGTCCTCTAATTCTGTCTGACCCCATCCTTCCCCCTACCCCCACCCCCACACCTGTGCGTTACCACCAGCATCCTAAGCATCACCATCTACTCAGGACACAGGGATACTTCCCTGCCTTGAGCTCAGCTTTCCTCTCCATCCTACAGCCTGTCATCATTCACAGTGGTTTCAACCTTCTTCTTCCCAATTTCCACCCTCAAGGGTCCTCCCACCCCAACTATGGCCTCATCCCAAAATACAAGATCTGCGTTGAAGCATATTTTGTGAAAAGTTGAAAGCACGATTCTCATACACAATATTGTGAACATGTATTGGAGATTTATTTATCTCATTAATGAGGGTACCAGCAGGATGACAGAAGTTCTATAGGTAAATAAAACTGTAACCTTTGGGGTTATATTTCTAGCCTACAGGAGTCATTTCCAACTTCCCAAACCTCTATTTCTTTGTAAGTTAACATCTAATTTTACAAAGTCTGGGCCCTAATCAGTAGAAAATAGTGGGTCAAACAAAATGACCTTCCCTTAGAAAGTCAGATGACCTGTAGGGGGCGCATTGGACAGTGTTCTAGTGTGGCTTTGGAAGAGCATCCAGCAGGCTTGTCACCTTATTTCCAAGTATTGGATACCTTTTCTAAACATCTGAGGCTTCTCTGACCACCTACTTCAACCCTCAGAAGCGTGACCATGAGGACCCACGGGTTTGGAAGGGGGCGGGCCTGATAATGAGCAGCTCAGGTTAAGCCCAGCTGAGTACGTGTGGGGAGGAAGGGAAGTGTGGAGAAGAGTGGTCAGGGACCTGCACCACAGGGAACAAACGGGTAGGTTTGGGATGACTGGTTTTATTCAATAATCATTTGCTAAGAACCTGGGATATAAAACCTACAAGTTAGGTGCTATGATGAACCTGTTTTACAGATGAGGAAACGGAAGCTTAGATTAGGATCAGGCCCAGAGTCACCAAATGAACAAATAAATTCAGGCCTGGGTCTCCTGAGCCAATAGTGTGTGGAGGCCACTGGGTGGGAGGAAGAGATGACTTCCTCTGTGTGTGTGTCTGTGTGTGCATGTGCATGTGGCCACAGAGGCCACTGGGTGGGAGGTAGGAGGTGACTTCTTCCAGCGGCAGGTGCAGAGCCCGGCCTGGCGCGGTGTTACACATCTAAACAAAGCCAACTGCAGGATTCCACATGTCCGCACGGCAGGGCCCTCATTCCTGTCCCTCTGCAGCACCAGCCGCCTAAGACCCCAGGGAATGAGCTCAGAGGGCGGGGGCCACAGCGAAGACGGCAGCTGGCAGTGCCTTTGACAGATTCGTCCTCCGGCTTCAGCATTGTTCCCAGGCAGGATGGGTCTCTGCCCTCCTGCACACTGGAGGGAGGAGGAGGCAGCCCAGCGCTCTGGGGTCTGTAATCGGATCGGGGCTGTGATGGTGACAGCTGTGGCAGGGGCCTGAGGAGGGGGCTTGGGCAGGTGGAGAAAGGCCGGGCCTGGAGCTTGTACTCATTTATCACCCTGGAGGCAGCTCTCCTGGGGCACTGGGACCCTAACTCCAGGGTCTACTCCAGAGTCCCTAGTGCCACCAACTCAGCCTGAGTGTGTTGTCTCATATGTGGGGAGCGCCCCAGGAAAGCTCCAGCCATCCGGAAGGCAGTACATGTAGGCTCTGGAAAAAAGCAGGGGTTCGAATCCTGCCCTGCCATTTGCTAGGTGTGTGGTCTTGGGCAAGTTTGTGGACCTCTGCCTCCATTTCCTCTCCAGCAAATTGGAGACACCACATGAAACTATCTTAAAAGGTGGTTCTAGAATTAAATGAGAACAGAGTGCCTTGCATTCACTGGTTGCTCCATAAGAATTAAGTGTAATTTTTTGTGACAGTTGGCATCCAAGTTACATTTGTAATATTTGGGGCCAAGAGTAGCTTTAAGAAGATCTTGAAAGATATCCATGCTTACAAGGTGTATAAAATTCAAAGGTGTGTGTCCTCACTTTAGAAAAGACTCAACTGTCAGCTGCTCTATTCTCTGATATGTTCAAGATGGAAAATTATCTATAGTTATCTGTTACTGTGTAACAAACAATACCAAAACTCAATAGATTAAGACACACACCATTTTATCATATCTCATGATTTTGTGGGTCAAGAATTTGGGCAGGGCTCAGCTCAGTGATTCGTTGCTCCATGCGGCATCAATGGTGGTCACCTGAGTGAGATTCAGCTTGCAGATGCGCTGACCTGGAGGGTTCTAGGTGGCTTCACTGCTGTATCTGGTATGATGGTAGAAGAAACCAGCTGTGGAAATCCCAGAACATCAACTCCACATCATTCAATTTGTCAAGCAAGTCACGAAGCCCAGCTCAGTTCCAAAGCGAGGGGAATTGGGCCCCATGTCTCCATGGGATGAAAAGCCAAGAATATGCACCATCTTCAATCCACCAGTTACCCTCAAATAGGATCTTACAAAGTATTTCTTGGTGCAGAACTTTTCCAGTGGCATCTTGAGGGAGTAGAAAGACTTTCCTGGTCAGTAGGATGAGAAGGTTGGAGTTGCTGCTCAATGAATCTTTTCCCAGGATCCACCACCCATGGGGCTCCGGGGGAAACTGAGACACCTGCCTGGCTTCATGTTGACTTTCCAGAGGTGTCTATGTGCCTTTCATCTTTAGCAAAGTCACAGAAGACAGCTTTCAGAGCTCAACAGGGAGGAGGTGGCTGGTCTGTTTAGAAACAGTCACAGCAGGAGTCCTTTAAATTGCCAGCTCTCCCAAGCTCGAGAACAGCAACGGGTGTACAAAAACAGGAATCCCTTGCTCCTTCTCAGAAAAGCTTAGGCCTGAAGTCACCCACCTGCTCTGTGAGCTCCAGGGTGGGAGGCTCTTGGGATCTGCACCCCTGGCTGAGCCCAGGTGTAAGGGGGAGAGACCCAGGCAGTGCATCCTTGTGCTCACTGGTTCTAGACGGATATCCTTACCTGGCGAGGTCCCCAGAGCAGGCAAGCAGTCAGAGATGGATTTCCAAAAAGCCCAGCAGACCACCATGATTCTCTATCCCGAATGCTTCAGGACCACCCTGGAGCCCCTGATAGTCTGTGGCCTCCTCGGGCCTGGGCCTCCATGGGCCAGGCCATCTGGGGAGAACGCCAGGCAGCAGGGCTCTGGACACAAGCAGACGAGGCGGGGGAGGGGATAGGAGTGTTCTGGCATGGGGCCAGCATTGTGGGATTTACAATCATCTTGGGACCTGTAAATGCTTGGAGCAGCTTTTTTATTTTGAGGCCATGAGTAATTGAGCCAACTGTGTGCTCTATCCTATAGCTGATCCTGCCTCCTCCCACTCACAAATACACACGTATTATTTACACCTGTTACACACACACACACACACACACACACACACACATCCCTGCACAGACATCATTTGGAGCGACAGGAGAAGTAGTTTGTATGGAGGGTTTGTACTCTGTGCCAGGCAGGTGCCGGGTGCTTTTCACACGCTACCTCACTGAATTCTGACGACTCTTTAACCAGGCCTCATTTAGCCCCATTGTGCAGATGAGGGAACTGACTGAGCCAAGGCAGGGTGAGCTCACATGTCCAAAGATCCATAGCCAGTAAGGAGCAGACAAAGGACTTGAGCCCTATCGCCTCCCCATAAGCTCAGGCCCTTCCCAGGCTCAGTCCAACGCTGATATACCTGGCCTGAAATCATCTCTTTCTGGTGTGTAATGGGGAAATTGGACTTAAAAATGACCATCCAAAGATAAACAAACAAACATATAGATACAGAGAACGGATTGGCGCTTACCAGAGGGGAAGCAGGGGGAGGGTGAAGGGTAAAGGGCATGTGTCCAGTGACGGAT
Source organism: Equus quagga (assembly GCF_021613505.1). Classification (NCBI taxonomy): domain Eukaryota; kingdom Metazoa; phylum Chordata; class Mammalia; order Perissodactyla; family Equidae; genus Equus; species Equus quagga. The sequence goes on from NC_060268.1 coordinate 164,350,856, forward strand.
GGAAACTAGACTTTTGGTGGTGATGATGTAGTCTGTACAGAAGTTGAAATATAACAATGTACATCTGAAATTTATATAATGTTATAAATCGATACTACCTCATAAAATTTTTTTAAATGACCATACATCATAAAAGAAAATATTGATAAATTCAATTGCATTAAAGAAAAAAACCCTGCATGGCCAAAAAATATGCCATAAGAAAGGCCAAAGACAAATGAGAAGCTAGCGGAAAAATTACTACTAATATTGATGCAAAAGACAAATCTCCATAATATATAAAGAGTTCCTAGTCCTATATAAGAAAAAGGCCAAATCCCAACTTAAAAATGGGCAAAAGATAAAGACTATTCTTAGAAAAAGGAAGTACAAGTGGGTCTTAGACACATGGAAAGATGCTCAACCTCACTTATAAAAGGAATAATAAAAATTTAAGGTATACTGGCATTTATGTCCAACAAATGACTCAATTCCCATATGCAAATAAATCTAACAATATAATCAGAAAAAGGCAACCCAATTTTAATTTTTAAAATGGGCACAGACTTCAACAGGCACTTCCTAAAAGCCGACGCACCTTGAAAAGTCCTCAGAGGGCGCACCTTAAAGTCATTTGAGTTACCACCACAGACCCGCTGGTGTGGCCAAAATGAAAAAGACTGTCAGTACCAAGTGTCGGTGAGTACAGAAAGCAGCTGAGATTCTCAGATATTGCTGGTGGCAGTGTAGTTGGGATAAACACTCTGGAAAAAGGCCTGATGGTTTTATAAAACTAAAACATAAACCATCCTCTGATCAGCAATTCTACTCGTAGTTATTTACCTCGGAGAAGTTAATACATTTTTATCATTCTCAAAGAGTTCTCTCATGCCCCTTCTAGTCAGTCCTCCAAACCCTGGTCCCAGGAAACCACTGATCTGCTTTCCATCACTATAAATTAGATTTGCCTTTTCTAGGATTTCAAATAAACAGACTCATACTTTATGTATTCTTCTGTGTCTGGCTTCTTTGGCTCAACATAATGTTTCTGAGATTCATTTAAGCCATTGTAATAAAATCCTTTTTATCGCCAAGTAATATTCCATTGTATAGACATACCACAATTTTATTTATTCACTTACTATTAATCTTTACTTGGATTGTTTCCACTTTTTGACTATCATGAATAAAGCTGCTATGAGCATTTGTGTACTTTGATCTCTGTGTGGACATATTTTGAATTCTTCTGGAGAAATTTAATTCTCTAGGTGGGCAAGTGCTGTGTTGTAGGAGTTGTAAAGTTAGTATGTTTTAATTTTATAAGAAACTGCTAGGGGCCAGCCCAGCGGCATGATGGTTGAGTTCACATGCTCTGCTTTGGCAGCCTGGGCTTCATGGGTTCAGATCCCAGGTGTGGACCTACACACCACTTGTCAAGCCATGCTGTGGCAGCATCCCACATATGAAGTGGAGGAAGATTGGCACAGGTGTTAGCTCAGGGACAATCTTCTTCACCCAGCCCCCTCAAAAGATCAATTGACCATATATGAATGGGCCTATTTCTGACTCTATTCTCATCCATTGACCTGTATGTCTATCCTTACAATACCACACTGTCATGATTATTGTAACTTAACAGTAATCCTTGAAATCCAGTAGTGTTAGTCCTCCAAATTTGTTCCTTTGTCAAAGTTGTTTTTGTCTATTCTAAGTTCTTTTAATTTGCATATATGTTATACAATCAGAATGTCAATTTCTATGAAAAAAGTCTTCTTTGATTGGAATTGCTTTGAATCTATAGATCAATTTGGGGGTAATTGACATCTTAAGAATATCGACTCTTTTGATCCAAAGAATGTTATATATCTCTCCATTTATTTGAGTCTTCTTTAATTTCTCTTGGCAATGTTTATGAGTTTTCCGTGTACTAGTCTCACACATATTTTGTTTAATTTATCACTAAGTATTTTATATTTTCAATGCTATTGAAATGCTATTTTTAGAATTTCATTTTTCCTTTTTTTTGCTGGTATATAAAAAGACAATTGACTTTTATATGTTGACCTGTATCCTGTGACCATTAGTTCTAGAAGTTTTTGTGTGGATTCTTTACAATTTTCTAAACACATAATCATGTTCTCCTTGAATAATTTTACTTTCTTATTTTCAATTTGTATGCTTTTTTTTTTTTTTTTTTTTTTTGGTTATTGAATTTACTAGAACCTCCAGGACATCGTTAAGGATTTTTGCATCTATGTTCACGAGGGATGTTTGTCTGTAGTTTTCTTTTCTTGTAATGTTTTTGTGTGGTTTTGGCATCAGGGTAATGTCAGCTTCATAAGATGAACTGTGAAGTGTTTCTTCATTCTCTATTTTCTGAAAGAGTTTGTGTAGGGTTGGTATTATTTCTTTCTCAAACGTTTGTTAGAATTAACCAGTGAAACCATCTAAACTTGGAGTTTCTTTTGTGGGAAGATGTCTAATTATGAATTCAAATTCTTTAATAGATATAGGGTTATTTAGATATTTTATTTATTCTTGAGTCAATTTGTGTCTTTAATGGAATTTATTTCATCTATGTTGTCAATTTATTGTCATAAACTGTCGTATTGTTTATGATGTTTATTATCCTTCATAGTATCTGTAGCGTCTGTAGTGATGGCATTATTAACACTGATAATTTGTTTTCTCTCTCTTTCTTTATTATTCCAGCTAGATTTTTATCAATTTTATTGATCCTCTCAAAGTAGTAGCTTTTGGTTTAATTGATTTTTATGCATTTGACTATTTCTTTGATTTCTGCTCTTATCTTTATTATTTCCTTCCATCTATTTATTTACCTTGAATTTAACTTGCTCTTCTTTCAGTAGGTTCTTAAGATGAAAGCTTAGATAATTGACTTGAGATCTTTCTTTTTTCTAATATGAGCATTTAAAGCTAGAAATACCCCTCTAAGCACCACTTTAACTGCATCCCACACATTTTGATATGTGGTGCTTTTTTGTTCAGTTTCAAATATACTCCAATTTTCCTTGATTTCCACTTTGACCCATGGATTATTTAGAAGCGTGTTGTTTAATTTCCAAATAAAATGTTCCATATATTTTTAATATTTTCATACCATGTGAATATATTACCTATCCAAAAATTAAATTAAAAATAAATTTGAAATGAGAATAATGACTTTCAAGTTGGGAGTGAGAATGTACCCACAGACAGAACTTCCCATCTTCCCCTGACTGCTCTCTCTCATATGCCATTGCTCACCTCCATCCACCCAGCTGCCCAGAAGAGAACACTTAACATCATCATTAGCTTCTCCCTCTCTCTCATTCCTCATATCAAACAACTGCCATGGCTTGCGGCTTTTATTTCCTGAGTTTTATGAAATATGCCCCCCTCCTTTGCCATTTTGCCATTATTTCAGTTGAAGCCACCCTCGACTCTAGTTTGCACAAATTCAGTAGTTATATCCACACAAAATTCTTATTAGTTATAAAGGGAAAAAAAGTGACTGTACACTAGAAAGGCCTGGCATATGCCATCTTAATCAAGTCATCAAAATGAACGTCGTTGTTAATGAGGTCAATTGAAACCATTCACTACTTGATAAGACACAATGAGAAAAATGCAATCTAAACATATTATTTAAAAATTTTGGTCAAACAATCCTATTATTTTAATGTAATCTGTATCAAATTGCCCTTCCTATTGTTTGATTTCATTAGCTTTCTTTCTTAGGGTTAGATTTCTTCATGTGCTTAAAACTTTTGGTTTTTAGGCTCATTTTGAATGATCCATGGAGATGTTCACTGTGCTTTGGAGCAAAGCTTAATTTTTTTCATATTTTATCCATTATTCTAACAGGCTTGGAGCAGTAGTAGTGCCTTAAAATATGGACTTACAATCTCTAAAGTCCAATGTTCTATGTCTTTGCTCAGCTGTAGCGAAAGAGCCAGGCTCTCAGCAGGCCAGAGCTCTCATTTTGAATCCTGGTTATGTTGTGTGATCTTGGGCAGGTTTCTGAACTTCTTTGAGACCCAGTTCTCTTGTCCAAAAAACGGGCATCGTAACACCTACCTTGCACAGCTGAGAATTAAGCGGAGGTGCCTGGCAGGGCTCCCCAAATGCTGTTCACTTTGTAATTGAAGCTACGATTGACTCTCCCCTGCAGCATGAACGAAACAGAAAGTTGACATTCTGCCAACAGGTGTGAAGGAGGCTGCTGGACTTTTAAAACGAGAGGACTCCGAGTACCTGTGCCTGTTTACATTAAGTACGAGTGGTCCCTTACTCCAATTCCTGTCTGCATGTTCCCAGAGGGAATAAGCTGAACACACAGAGGCTGAAATAAGTGCTATTTCTGGAGCCAGAAAGTGACAACTACAGTAGCAGGAATAACCTTCCTGGTGCTGATCAGCTGCTGGGGCTCTGGTAACTTGCAGAAATTAACTCAGCAAAACCTCTGTCTTCCTCAGCCTGGGAAGATAGAGTCAAAGTCTCCTATTGTTCAGATCCAAAGAGCCCGTAATAGTAATAGGTGGGGCCACTGGAGCTTAGGTGTGGGAGGCGGGAAACCAGAGCTCGTTTTGAGTGAAGAAATGCCGCAGAGGAGTCCTGGTGAGGATCTGAGGCTGCCCTATTCTGGCACATTTTGTTTACACTCCTGGCTCTTGATGTCATCTTCTTGAGTCTTTCCAAACCCAGGCCCCAGCACCATGGATTTGTCTCCATTCCCCTCTCATTCTAGGGTTCTTTTCGTGGGTACCCTCTCCCCTGGAGTTGCTCACCAGCTCCCCTCCAGCCCTGGCGCCCTGCCTTTCTGAAGTCATGGCCGGCCCTGCACGGATTTTCATTTGAATTACTGACTCTCCCTTCTTGTTCCGGTCTCCCTTGTGGCCACTACACCATTTACAAGGACACCAGAGGCAGAAATTAAGGTAAAAGAGAAAGAACTGAAAAAGGTAGGTGACTACAGTCAAGGCACTTTCATGTTTGGGAATTCGTTTAGTTCACTGAAACCATATAAAGCAAGTAGGGCATAATGCTTATTTTTACTTTATTAATGAGGCTCAGAGAGGTGGTAATAAACCGAGGTCACTTTTACTTTAATCACAAATAATTTGAAATTATAGAAAAAATATTATTTAGCTATATTAAAAGAAATGGTTAAAATCTATTGCTTTATTAGTTATAATCAGTTAAAAGAATTATTTGCATTCTGTTTTTTTCTTTCGCTTACTGTTACTGTAAGTGATAACGACAACAACAAACCATTTATGAAGCACACGTTCATAGTAGGCCCTATGCTAAGCATTTTACCTATTTTGTCTCATGTAAGCATCACAACAAACCAGTATAGTAGACGTTAATAGCCTTGTTTTCCAGGTGAGACTAAAGGAATTTAACTTGTCCATCACTTAGCATTCTCACGTAATTATTTTCCCAAGTTCCCATGCAATGTTCAGGATTGTTGTTTTTAATTGATACATGCTAATAATGTTTCCTTATTCCCTCAATACCTTTTCCCTTGTTAGATATGATGATTAAAATAGTTGGGGGCGGGGAACATTACTCATTCACTTATTGAACTTATTTAATTAGCACCTCCTGTGTTGTCGGATGCTGTGTTGGATCCAGGGGACACAGTGGTGAGTAAGACATTTGCTTCAAGAGCAGCTCACAGTCTCATAGGAGATGTAGCCAACAAGAGTGATTACAGACGATCTGTCAACTTTATGATGGTGCGAAGGGATGTGCATTCAGTAGAAACTGTACTTTGAATTTTGAATTTTGATCTTTTCCCAGGCTAGCGATATGCAGTAGGATACTCTCTTGTGATGTTGGGCAGTGGCAGCGAGCCACAGCTCTGAGTCAGCCACGTGACCATGAGGGTAGACAACCGACACACTTACAACCATTCTGTACCTATACAACCATTCCGTTCCCATACAACCATTCTGTTTTTCAGTTCAGTACAGTATTCAATAAATTACATGAGATATTCCACACTTTATTATAAAACAGGCTTTATGTTAGATGATTTTGCCCAACTGTAGGCTAATTGTGTTTTGAGCACCTTAAAGGAAGCCTAAGCTAAGTTATGATGTTCGGTAGGTTAGATGTATTAAATACATTTTCGACTTATGATATTTTCAACTAAGGATGGATTTATTGGGATGTAACCTCATCCTGAGTGAGGAAGACCTACACCAGGCAGGGTAGTGGTGGGAGAAGTTCTGGATGCTGAGAGCACAGAGCAGGGAGCCTAACCCACCCAATGTCAGAAAAACAGCTGCTAATTAAGGCCAAGGACAGTCACTCCAGAGAGACTAGAATAAGTTGAATGGCCACCAAGTTACCATCTGCAAAACCAATGATGGCCACCAAACATGAGCCACCCATGGCCCTTTGATGGAATATGGGAATTCAGGGTCTGGATACGTTAGGGTTTGGATCCCCAAACTGTTTTCATTCCATGGTAACTTTATCAAAGTCTTATTTGCCATACCCTTGGCCAAAGGCGCCTAAAACAGCAATGTTCATGCTCTATTCGATGTCCGTGCCTCTATCATCCTTGTGGTAGTAATGTTGATGATGACAATTATGGTCGTGCTGCTGCTGGTTTTGACAGGATTCATGAACTGAGCACCTCCATGCTCATTTTATAAATGTTATTTCAATGATCTTCACAACAGCCTTATAAGGTGGTATCATCACCTTTGTTGTTTTTAGGCTGGAAACTAAATCACCAAGGTTAGGTAACTTGCTCAAACTCAGCCTGCTAATAAACAAAAGGGGCCAATTCTCTAACCAGAGGAGTTATACCATTTAGACTGTTAAGAGCAGCGAGAGTGAGCTGGTTTTACCCTAAAGGTACTTTTGATAGGTTATCATGTTTAATTTATATACACCCAGTCCCGTTATAAAAACACTCTAATATGACTTACAAATAGGTAGTACTGAGTGGAAATTAAAGCCAATATGCTGACAATAAAAACATTCCAATTTGGCTTAAAAATAGGTACTATTGAATGAGAGTTAAAACCAATGTAAAGTAGTTGCTGTGATTGCTCAGATAGGGCTCTGAGCTTCCTTGCAGCCATGGTAAAAATAGAGGTATTGTAAGTCATAAAGCTATTATTATGGAGATACAGTGTGTGTTCTTCCTGGCACCAGTTTAGAAATTCTATATACCTTCTATAAAAACCAAAGGCAGGTGTTAGGTTAGGTTTCTCCAAAAGCAGACTCTAAGTCTGAGATTTGTGTGCAGAAGGTTTACTGGGGAGTATTACCAGGAGCAACATCTCTAAGGAGGGTGGGAAGCAGTGTTGTGCAGGGGGGAAGTTGAATTGCAGTGAGGTTGCCACAGAGGCCTTATGCTTCTGATGCTATAGGAAGCCCTGGAGCTTGGATGGTCCTTCTGAGATGTCTCACCCTAAGTCAAGACAGCCAGGACTTTATACTCCTGCATCAATCATTTATTGGATGTGGACTTCCCCTGGGGGAACACTCCCTTCAGTTTAAGGCAGTTCCCAGAAAGGGACTCAGTTGTGATCCATCAGAAGCCAACACCTCTGGCACCAGACGGAATGCATGCTTTGGTCCTGAAAGGGAGACCTGGCTGGTGTACCACAGCCACCATTACAGTCTACCCCTTGCATCTCTCAGTTCCGCTTGCTTTGTATAATAAACTTATCCCATTTTAGAACAGCTCCTTTAGGATTCTGGTAGTTTCTTTTTGGAAAAATCTACAAGAGAAAGGTTAGTGAGACAAACTAGGGACCCCAATCCTAGAACCGGTCTTAAAGCTGCAACCGACACTCATCATCTGCGGTAGGCAGAATAAGGGCCACACAAAGATAATTTGCCCACAAGTGATTGTTCTCCTTGGGAGATGGTGCTCGATCAAAGGCTCAGCCTTGGTCTCTCTTGTTGGCACATTGGATGTTCAGCAATGCAATAGCTAGATGATTGGGAGCCTGTGCTACTGGGTTCATAAATGACTTCTGTCCCTGGTACTCTGGATGTTTCATTGATACACTTATTGTGACAGTACTGGAGGTGGCTGATGTCAGAGACTGACTGATAACAACTGGCCAAGTTATTCTGGGTACCTGGTTGTTTGGTGCCTCTGCCATGGTTCATGCTTTCTGGTGGGTGCTTACATATGATACAGTGATCTTCATGCTTTATACCCACTTCCATAGGGCCACCCACTTGCCTCTATCCTAGATTTCCTTGTGCCTGATATTGCAATCTTACTCTTCCCAGGACGCTGACAAATCAGCCAAGTCATTCACCGCTGCCCATGAATCTATGCATATTCTTATCTTGGGCTACTTCTGTTTCCACACAAAGTGGATGACCAAGTATACCACTCGAAGCTGTCCCTATTGGGAGGACTTCCTCTCACTACTTGTTTCTGTGCTACCCCTTAGTAGAGGCTGCATGAAGCAGCAGTTCATTTTTGGCTCCATGTACCAAATGACCCATCTATGAGGGCTTTTCTTCCACTGTCACCTGATCATAAAGGATCTTCCCATGTGACCATAGATATGACAGCTGGGGCAGAGGCACTCCCCCTCAGAGGAAAGTGCAACAGTGATGGATGACAAGGGGTCTCAGCCACCTGCTAATGCAGCTTACTTGTGTCTTCTGGTCTTATTTGCACCAAAATTTGATCTATTATTTCCATCTTGCAATGGATTGCTGCTGGATCTACCTGAGCTTATGACTTATGGATCTAGGATAACCCAGCTCATGATATGCAGCTGTGGTAGGGACCATTTATAAAATGGCCCCCAAAATGTCCTATCCTAATCCCCAGACCTTGTGAACATGATGAGCTATCCCTCCTGGGATTCTGTTATGTTATGTGGCATATTTGACCTTAAGATAAGGAGATTACCCAGGTGGGCCTGATCTAATCACACGAGCCTTTCAAAGTGGAGAGCGTTCTCTGCCTGGTAGCAAAAGAGGAAGTTGGAGAGATTTGAAGTATGAGGGTAATTTGATGCACTGTGGCTTCCTTGAGGATGATAGGGGCCATCTGAGAAGGAATACAGTTGCTTTAAGGAGCTGAGAAAGGCCCTCAGTTGGCAGCCAACAGGAAGATGGAAACTTCAGTCCTCCAACCACAAGGAACTGAATTTGGCCAACAATCTGAATGAGGCTGGAAACAGATTTCTACCTAGAGCATTCAGATAAGAGCTCAGCCTGGCCAACACCTTGATTTTGGCCTTGTGATACCCTAAGCAGAGAACCCATTGGAACCTATGGACTTCTGACCTGTGTAACTGTGAACTAATACATTTGTATTCCTTTAAGCTGTTACATTTGTGGTAATTTGTTATACATCAATAGAAATATAAAACAGCATCTCTGGCTGCATAGTCTCTTGATATTCCACGGTCAGCAACATCAGAGGTTCTGTCTCTACCAGGGCCTAGCTAGTTTTCATATGGTGTAAAATTCTTTGCTGTAGATGTCATGGTTTGCTTCAGAACTTAGGTGTGTACGTTGTAACTCTCCTGTTGGGGCTTGTAATAAGTTCCATGTAGCATCCTTTCCTTCCATAAACCCCTCTAGCACCATAGGGTCCTCTGTATCATGTGGCCCAAGCAACAGAGCAACTTGCACCACAACCTGGACCCATAGCAGAATCCATTCATCGGCAGTGCCTCGTTCAAAGCTGCCAGCCCTATGTATCCCTTGATAGATGGGTCAGAGCAGTATCCGAAATGTGAGATAAATATTCTGCCTCCAGAACCAAAAGAGAGCAAGTGTTTTGTTTCCTTTTTGGTGGTAGATGATGCAAGATGCAATAATTTGTCTTTTACTTTGGAGGGGACGTCCTGGTAGGCCCTAGACAACTGGATCCTTATCAATTCACTAAAGTGGCAGCCCCCTGAATCTTTATAAGGTTTAATCTCTCACTATCTAGAGTACAAGACCTTCAACATATTTCTTGCTTGTCCAGTATTTTAACAGGATCTTATCAAACTAGAGGACATATCCTGAAGGATGCCCAGCTTGTCCAGGTCCCTTTGGACTATTTTATAACAGATGATGGGAGAGTTAACACGGCTCTGAGCCCAGACCATAGATGTGCACTTCTCACTGCCCCATGTGAATGAAAACTACTTTTAATCATCCAAATAGGCCCTAGTGGGTTTAGCCCATCATGCTGAAAGCGAAACTATTAAAGTAGAAATTAATGAGTTAAAAAAGTAGAAAAGCAGCAGAAATAGTAAACATATCCAAAAGCTGGTTCTTTGAAAAATCAACAAAATATATAAACCACTAATTAACACTATGAAGAAAAAGGAGGAAGGCAAAAATACACAAAATAAATAACAGGAGCAAAATAACCATTGGAAAAGAGAAGATTTTAAAAGCAGGACTATTTTGCACAGCTCTTTGTGAATAGACTGGAAGATGTAGATGAAATCCATAATTTTCTAGAAAATACAGCTTACCAAAATTATCCACTGTAAAGACAGAAGAGCTAAACAAAACAATTTCCATAAAAAAGTCTTCTTTTAAACACATTCTCTTATTTTTCTACTTGGTTTTGTTGTTAATCATAGAAGGAGAGGAAAACTAGTCTCTGAATAGCTTTTTCCGTCTGATGTAATGAAAGCCAAAGTATTCAGATTTCTTAAAATAGCCCTAAACGTACTCTTGAACTTCTTCCTGGAACTACGTTTGATGCTCTAGCATATAGGCTGTTTGCATAATGTTTAGAATGACATATTAATAAGTAATCTGTTAAAACAGGGGGGAAAAACCCCAGCAGTTCTCAATGTTTTGTGTCTCAGGACAATTTCATGCTTTAAACGTTTTTTGAAGACACCCAAAGAGCTCTTCTTTATGTGAGTTATATCAATTGATATTTACCATATTAGACATTAAAAGCGAGACCACTAAAATAATATGTTTATTAAAAAAACAAATAAGTCCATTATGTGTTAACACAAATAACACCATTTTAAGAAAAATAACTAAATTTTCCAAAAAACAATTTGGTGGGAAGAATGGTATTGTTTTACATTTTGCAAAACTTTTTAATGTTTAGCTTAATGGAAGACCGTTGGATTCTCATGTCTGCTTCTGCATTCAGTGTCTTGCTATATGTTGTTCGGTTTGGAGAAGATAAAGAAAATTTGATGTCATGCAGATACTTAGTTGTAAAGGAGGACTTTGCAGTCACCCTAAAGGAATTATAGAGACCCCTGGGGGTCCTTAGGCTACTTATTTGAGAACCAATTCCATAGAAGAAACAGAAAAAGCTATCAAAGACCTATCTCACACATACATACACAAAACATTAGGATCACATGATTTCACAGGGGAATTCTTCCAATCTTTTAGAGACCAGATAATCCTAGCGTTAGAGCATAGAAAAAGAAAGAAAAGTTCCAAACTCTTTTTCTTTTGGTGAGGAAGATTGTCCCTGAGCTAACATGTTACCAATCCTCGTCTTTTTGCTTGAGGAAGATTGTCCCTGAGCTTACACCTGTGCCAATCTTCCTCTATTTTGTTTGTGGGACACCACCACAGCATGGCTTGATGAGTGGTGTGTAGGTCTGTGCCTGGGATCTGAACCCACAAACCCTGGGCCGCTGAAGTGAAGTGAGCAAACTTAACCACTGTGCCACCAGGCCAGGCCAGGCCACCAAACATTTTTTATGAAATAAGTATAATATTGATACCTAAATGCGAAAGCACAAAAAAGGAAGATATATAGATAATTTTTACTTATAAATATTTATTTAAAAACTGAAAGTATTAGCTAATAGTTTTCTAAGAGGACATTAAAAACAATACACTATGATCAAGTGGGATTTATTTCAGGAACACAAGGATGGTTTGATATTATTCGTTAATATACTTCACTGTAATAATAAGTTTATGAAAAAGATGATATGAGTATATCTATAGATACTGCAAACCTTTTGACAAAACTACCCATTCCTGATCAAAACATTAAATAAAAACAGAAATTAATGAATTCAGTTTAATAGAATAAATGTGTATATATATATATATACACACACACATTTAAATTAAATTAAATTAAATGTATATATTAGGAATATATACTTCATTCCTAAAGCCAGCATCTTACTTAGTGGATAAACACATGAGGTCAGGAAAAAGGGAAGGATGCCCGTCCACCATTATTGAACATAATATGAGAGATATTAACCAATGCAACCAGACAAGAGAAAACTATTAGAGGCATAAGAATTGAAAATGAAAAGTAAAACTATTTCTATTTGTAGATGATTTGATAATACAGTCAGAAAACTCAAAAGTTTTAATGATAAAACTAACACAAGCAAAGTAATTCTGTAGGCTATACATACACACACAACTTTATATAGATAAATAATATAGAAATACAAATATGAAAATATGTTTATATTTATAAAAACAATAACCAATTGGAGGAGATAACGAAAGAGAAACCCCTCTTTATTATAGAAATGCAAAAGCATAAAATATTTAGTAATAAACTAATAAGAAATATGTGAACTATGTGGAAATTCTAATGTAGTCTGATAGAGACTTGTTTACCTAATATTGTGGCACTAGGCATCTAGAGAATTAGTTATATAGTCATAAATAAGAAAACACAGCATATAAAAGGCAAGGGTGGCTCTGGAAGCAGCCACCGTGTAGGTAATTTGGACTCTCTAGGGTGTTACCAGGTTCCAGGGGGGCGGTGTCTGGTCCCAGGAGAGGTGCTCTGGGTACACCTTCTGGCTTGGCTGGCTGTCCATCTGGCTCCCGATCTCCTGTCCCTCTGGGCTGTGAGGCTGACAGCTGGTGTCTGTGTGGTGACTTGCTTGGCTCTGTCCCCTCTCCTAGTGTCACTTTTTCTGTAAGAAAACTTTGCTTTGATCTTCTGAAGTGTCAAGTGCTTATTTGCTACCACTAAAATCATCAAAACCTCTCTGAGGAAAACTTTAAAACGCTCCCAAAAGGCACAAAAGGAGACTTGAACAAAGCAAAAGACATTTCTTGTTCTTTGACAGGACAACTCAGCATTATAAAGATCTAATTACCTTCAAATTAATATATAATTTTAACATGATCTTAATAAAAATACCACGTTGTTTCCTAGAGGTGCTGATTCTGGAACTCGCATAGCAAAATACGGGCCGGCCTTGTGGCTGAGTGGTTAAGTTCAAGTGCTTGGCTTCAGTGGCCCGGGGTTCACTGGTTTGGATCCTGGGCACGGATCTACACACCACTCATCAGGCCCTGCTGTGGCGGCATCCCACACAGAAGAACTAGAATGACCTACAACTAGGATATACAACTATGTACCGGGGCTTTGTGGGGGAAAAAAAAGAAGAGGAAGAGTGGCAACAGATGTTAGCTCAGGGCCAATCTTTCCCACCAAAAAAAGAGAAGCATTTAAAAAAAAAGAAAAAGAAACATGCAAGAATAGCAATAAAAACCCAAAAAAAGAAGAGTTGTAAGAAGAGACTAGGCTTGTCAAATAATAAATAATATTATAAAGACCTATGATTAAAACTGGCAAATGAATAGACAGACGATTAGAATAAAATAGAAAGTGTAGAATAGACCTCAGTGCATATGGAAATTCAGCATATGATAAAGATAACATCCCAAATCACTGAGGGAAAGCTGGTTCGTTTCGTAAGTGATGTTAGGGCAGCTGGATGGCCATTTGGAGAAAGATAACATTGGGTCCGTGCCTCACACCATACACCAGAATAAATGCCAAATGGATCAGAGGTCTAAGTGTAAAAACTAAAATCATACAGGTGCTAGGAGAAAACAGGAGATTGAAAAAATAACCTCAGTGTGGGGGAACTTTTCTAACTCTCACTCAAAATCCAGATGCAAGAAAAGATTGATGAATTTCTCTACATAAAATATGACGAAACATTAGCATGGCAAAAATATACTAAGCAAAATCAAAAGACAAATAATGAACCAGGTGGAAATATTTACCACCTACATCAGAGATAATGATATAATTTCCCCAATATATGAAGAGGGCTTAAAATTGAGGAGGGGAAAAAGACCAAAAACCCCATACAAAAATGGGCAACAGAGACAGTTCATTAAAAAAGATATACAGTGATTCTTAAATACTTCTTGTGAAAGTAAGGGGAAATAAGATTATGTGTATATTACACACATACACACAAACATACAAAAGAAAAAGGAGGGGGACAGGGAAGGGGAGAGAGAGAAGAAGAAGAGGAGGAGGAGGAGGAGAAAAGTGAAGAGAGAAAGAAAAGAGAGAGGAGAAAACAGGCAAGGATCATCAGTGGATGCTAAAACCCTTGGGTGAATGACTACTGGTGAAGAGGACACTCACATAGTCTCAGAGTATCAGTCCAAAGGTGATTGCTAATTACAAAGGGAAAAAGACAAGATCTGCTTTAACCAAGCGAGACAACTCAGCATCGCCAATGATAATGGAACAAACCAGCATGATGGGTCTCCTTACGTGAGGAACAGAAAATACACATCGCCTATGTAGTCTTCTTGCTAAAAAATTTTAACCTGAACCTAATAATGAGAAAATGATAAGACAAATCCACAATATAGAATATGAATTCTACAAATCAATTCACCTGAACTCTTCAAAAATGTCAATGTCCTGAATGACAAAAAAAAAAAAAAAGTGTGGAAACTATTCTAGGATAAAGCAGACTAAAGACAATAACCAATGAATACAATGCATAAAATTTGTATGTATCTTAGATTTAAACAAAAAAGTGAATATAAAGGACATTATTTAGACAATTGGGAACATTTGCATATGAACAGAAAATTATATATTACTGTATCAGTGTTAAATTTCTTGGATGTCAACGATATTGTGGTTATGGAGGAGTATATCCTTGTACCTTGGGAATACTTGGTATTTAGGGGTGAACTGACATGGTGTTTACTACTCATTTTCAGCTAATTCAGCAACAACAACAAAATTAGATAGTTATCTGAATCCTTGAGGGTTAATATGAAACACACAAAAGACTTCAGGTCAGCCCCATGGTGTAGTGGTTAAGTTTGGTGCTCTCTGCTTCCGTGGCCTGGGTTCACAGGCCTGGGTGCAGATCTACACCACTGGTCAGCCATGCTGTAGTGGTGACCCACATATAAAGTGGAGGAAGATTGGTACAGATGTTAGTTCAGTTCTAATCTTCCTCAGCAAACAAACAAACAAAAAACACCATTGCTTTAGTAATGATCTTTGTGACACACCTTAAAAACCTAAATCTTATTGTTGGCAGGAGGGAGGTTGTTAGCGACACTCAATCATCATAAAAATCACCATTGATGAAATAGTTCTTCAGGCAACAAACACCCAGCAGTGGAAAGGTTATAACTTATCCAAGATTATGGACAGAAAGAAAAGACTAGAACATAAGGAAAGAATTCAGTCTTTTTTTTTTTGTAAGGAAGATTGGCCCTGAGCTAACATTTGTGCCAGTCTTCCTCTGTTTTATGTGAGAGACCACCACAGCATGGCTGATGAGCGGTGCTACGTTCATGCCCCAGATCCGAATCTGCAAACCCTGGGCCACCTAAGCAGAGCCGGCGAACTTAACCACTATGCCACTGGGCCAGCCTCAGAACGCAGTTTTATTATCTATGCCTTAGACTACGTGAGATTTACTTATTTTTTTTCTTTCTTTTACTTTTTAAGGAAAATTTTCATTAATATATAACATATAGGCAGAAAGAGACACAAATCATAAATGTCTAACTTTTTGCATTTCTACAAAGTGAATGCATCCATGAAACCATCATCCAGATCAAGAAATAGAATAATCCAACAGCTCTGAAGTCTTTCTAGGGCTAAGATTTAAAACTCAGCTTGAGGATCACCCAGTGGATGCTTTTTCCCCCGTATTTACCTGGCATATTTATTTAATTTTTTCAGCAAACATTTCCTGGATACTTTCTTCTGTGTCAGACACCCTGCAATGCCTCATCGTGCCCCTCATCCTCAGTATGCACCTGCCATACCAGGGGCTGTTTGTGTGTTAACATCTTTTTCAGTTATAGAAGAGACATTTTTCAGGCTATCGTGGTCCAGCATCCATTCATTCCTGGCACCCTCAGATTTTCCACGAGGGAAATCACAGACTCTCCAGCTTTCAATATGCATGCTTCAGGTGGAGTTGATGTCACATCTGGCACCAGGGGTGAGAATGTGACTCTGGTTCAGCCACGGAGATTATCACGTTTTCTGGCCATAGATTGGCTCATGAATAGGCACGTGACCCAGTCAGAGCCCAGTAAATGTAATAAGGATTTTGTTAGGACCATTGAGAGAGGCACACTCACTTTAGACTTGAACCTGGGGGGATGTAGACGTGGAAATGCTGAGAGCCGTTTTGCCAGTTCTAATGGGTCACCCGAGCTTCGGAATTTCTGTCAGGTTGGCTGAGGTCTCCACCGATGCTTGATCACCTCCCAACTTCTCTTTCTGCCCAGTCCTAACCCTTCCACACATGTTGATCCTGGGAGCAGCTCCTAGCAAACTGCTATACCCCGTCTCTATCTCAGAATCTGCTTCCCAGGGAACCTAACTTTAGCTGGCATGATGGTAAGCACTTATGTTAATTCTTCATCCCACAGATAAATTCTGAAGACATACTATGTGCCAAACACATGGTGTTGTGACTCACCACAACCTATGAAACTAATTTTACGGGTGAGGGAACTGAGTCACACAGTAGTTAGGTAACCCTCCCAAGGTCACACAGCTAATAAGTGATAGAATCAGGATTCGAACTCAGGTCTGTCTGATTCTAAAGCCCATGCCCTTAATAATAACGTTACAAACAAACCAATGGCAGCACTAAAAACCGCTCCAGATTTCCAGATGTTCATAGCCAACGATCTTGTGCTGAATCAAAAGAACAAATGTACATTCTACTGTGGGCAGATCTTGGCGTTTGATGAAGACAGGGCTACTAGGACAGGCACACCCAGTCTCTGCAGCCCAGGTGTTCTTGCTATAGTCAGGAGAACAAGGAGTGACGCATGAAAAATTAAATTACAAAAGAGTAAAAAGGGATCACATTATCAAATAAAAAATACACATGAGTTACCAGGGAGTATATGATTAGCTGCCAAGTGGGATGTGCAGACCGGCAGCGCAACATGCTCTCCAAGAAGGGAGGCACTCCTCGGCTGGAAGAGTCAGGCAGGTGTGGAAGGTGTGGAGGGGCACTCCACAGACAGCAGACAAGAGGAGGCACCGGGAGCTGGGTGGGGGGTGAGGGGGCAGTGAGTGCAGAAGGTGTTTTCCCAGGGAAAGGATTAGATCAGCTGGGCCAGAGACTTCAGTGTGACAGGAGCCTGAGCCTGGAGGCTGGACCAGGGGGAGGCTGTGAAGGTTTTTGGATGGGAAAGTCCTTCCTTTTTGGACCATCCATCCTTGCCTCCTGGCTCCTCCTCTGCCTCCTATTCTCACTTGGTCCAAACCTCTTGCCTTCCTGCGTGGCCCTGGGATTGGAATTGAGCTCAAGCAGGGTGAAGAGCCCCACTGGCTGTGCGTTCCTTCATTTGTCTTTCTGGGCTCTGAGGTCCAGGAACAAAATTCCCCCAGCTCCTCCCCCTCCTGCAGGCCCATTCCTCCCTGGATTACTTACTCTCCTCAGGCTGCCGGAACAAAGTACCACAAACTGGGTGGCTTAAAACAACCAAGTTATTTTCTTACAGTTCTGGAGGCCGGAAGTCAGAAATCCAGGTGTCAGCAGGGCCATCTGAGACTGGATAGAATCCTTCCTTGCCTCTTCCCAGCTTCTGGTGGTGGCAGGCCAATCTTTGGCGTTCCTAGATTTGCAGCTGCATCGTGCCAATCTCTGCCTCCATCGTCACATGGCGTCCTGGCTGTGTAATCTAGGTCTACATTTCCCTCTTGTTGTAAGGCACGAGTCATATCGGATTAGGGTCCACCCTAACGACCACATCTTAACTTGATTACATCTGCAAAACCCCTATTTCCAAATAAGGTCACCTTCACAGGTGCGAGGGGTTAGGAGTTCAACAGATCTTTTGCCGGGAGGCAATTAACCTCTAACCCTCCCTTAGATGTTTTAGACATGCTTATTTACTCTTCCCTGGGGAGGGGAGGAGAGTGAAGCAGACATATGTTAAAAACCTTACCCCTCCCCAATCCTCAGAGGCCTTCCCCAGCATTCTTTAAATCATCAGAAGTCAAGTTCTGCTGGGAAACATTCCAAGGCAGGGGCAATCCCCCAGCGGTCTCCCAGCTCCACCAAACCAAACCGCACCTTTTACCTTCCACCTCCTGCATCTCCTGGGTGTCCTGCTCTCAGCAGATTTGAGATTTCTGAGCTGCCTGGTGCAGTGTGATGGAGCGGGTCATCATTACAGTCCCTCGTCCCGAGAGGTGACTCTGGGCCAGGCTTGTGCTCAGCCTCGCAACCACAGGAAGGAAAGACTTGTTACCCCATCTCATGGATGAGGCAACTGAGAGCAGAGAGCTTACGAGGCAGGCCCAAGGTCACCAGGCTGGCAAGGGGCAAAACCAGGACCCGAACCCAGGTCTGTGAGTCTCTTATCCACAGTGCGTTCTTCTGACAATACCCTCTTTACCCTGTTTCCCTTCCAGGTGGTTTTTACAGCTAGATCCTTTCACCCTGGGGCTTTTACATGCAGAAGGTGACGGACATCCTGACTCAGAGCTCCCCTCTCCCTTTCAAGAGAAGACTGTGTATCATGATTATTGAGTGTCCAATGGGAAGTCCAGTAATCCTAATGTTAAAACAGCTGACAGAGGCTTGCTGAGCCCCAGTCACATGCCAGATGACACTGGCCTAAGTGGTGTGCATTTAAAAAAAAATTCAGCTTTATTGAGATGTAATTGACATATAAAATCGTAAGATATTTAAAGTATACATCTTGGTGTTTTTTTTTTCCTTTTTCTCCCCCAAAGCCCCCCAGTACATAGTTGTATATTCTTTGTTGTGGGTCCTTCTAGTTGTGGCATGTGGGACGCTGCCTCAGCGTGGTTTGATGAGCAGTGCCATGTCCGCGCCCAGGATTCGAACTGACGAAACAGTGGGCCGCCTGCAGCGGAGCCTGTGAACTTAACCACTCGGCCATGGGGCCAGCCCCTACATCTTGGTGATTTGATATACATATACATTGTGAAAAGATTCCCTCCATCTGGTTAATTAACACATCCATCACCTCACATATTTATCTTTTTTTTTGGTGAGAACATATAAGTTCTAGTCTCTTAGCAAATTTCAATTGTACAATACAGTGTTACCCACTAGAGTCATCACATTTTACTTTAGCTCCCCAGATCTGTTCTCCTTACAGCTCAAAGTTTGTACCTTTTACCAACCTGTGAAGTGCTTTACCTCTAATCTTCACAATAGCCTTATGATGTGGGCACTATTGTTCCCATTTTTCAGATGGGAACACTGAGGCTCCGAGAGGTAAAGTAACTGCCTAAAGTCCTGCAGCTAACAGTTCATGAGTCTCGGTTTCTAATCCAGCTATTCTGACTCCAGAGTCTATGCTGAGAGGGGGTGAGGCAGGGTCTCCTGCAGGGCGTGGTGCTGGGATGACCAAAGGTGCTACATCAGGGAGTGGCACCAGCCTGCCCGCTCCAGGCCAGCTGCATGCCACTCGGTGAGGTCAGCACATCACAGGCTCTCACTGTTCCTGGCGTCATGCTGGCATGCAGAGGCCTCCGGTGTTGCCTTCCATAATGGTCACCTGATCCCTGAGCTGGTGGGCAAAGAGCCTGAGATGTTTATTTCCTGACGACCAACTGACCTAACAGAAGACAGCCGGGGTGATAAGAGAAGACAGGGGAGGCGGCTGGGGGACAGGCTGTATAAAGGAATCCCCTGCCTCAGAGAAGTACTGTTTTGCTTGGCTGGGGCCCAGAGTCACACTAAGGGCCTCTGAATGACAGTGACATTCCCCAGAGATTAAGCACCTCAGGGTAAAAGTGGGTCTCCACAGCGGGTGCAGAGTCCTGTGGAACTTCAATCATGCAATTAGCCACCAGCTAACATTTCTCCCACATTCATTTCATACCTTCATCGCTTCCCATTCCCATTCCCCCAAAATTCAGCTGCAACTTGTTTTATAACACCCCTCATTGTACCCCACGGCTTTGCTTTCTCTTGGGAATAGAAAAGGAGATAAAGCCATTCTCTGGATCTTTCAAAGCACAGCTCAAAATTCTTCTTTTCCAGGAAGCCATGCGCAGGCAGCCCTGAGTACCTCTGAACTCCCTGGGGTTCTGAACTCAATCCACAGTTGTTGGTTTGTTGCCAGGTACTGAACAAATGGTGGAAGGACAGAGCTCAAGCCACCTGGACTTGGGGCAGCGATACTTTTAGAGGAGACAAAGATGCTGATGTCACTCTTGATTTGGGATGACTGCTTTTCTGTTCAGGCACATTGGATACACTTAGTGGTCCAGAACCCAGATTTTCTGACTCCCAGCCAACTGCTACTTTGATTATAATCCAATACCTGTGTGGCTCATTAGAGGAAAAGGGGCCTGGCTGATAAATCCACGACCAGTGAGGTGGAGGATAAGCCTTCCCTGCAGCCAATGAGGGCATTTTCTGTGTGTCGTTAGGCAGAACAGAGCCTCACGGGTCATGTCCTCACTTTTCCTCAGCTAAAGTTCCCTGTCTCCTTCAAATTCAAATGTGCATCCAGTTCCATGAGTAACCATATTATTTTTAAACAGCATCCTTCAGCCGTTGCCTCTCCTGGGTTTTCAGAGAGGCAATCCTTTGTGAAGCTAGCATAAGATTTTATTTTATGATTGTTTAAAAATGTCTGCAGGGATTTCATGGAGTTTAAGTAAAAGATTATGCTATATATCTTAGAGCCAGCATATAGATAAAGTTTACCTCAGGGGGATGGAAAAGAGAAGCCAGGTCATGCGGAGGGATGGGAAACCAAACGGTGAGATAATGGAGACAGCAGAGAGAGTCAAACCCGCTAAGATTTAGTAGAGGGGCGTGTCGTCTCAAAAGCCCCATTACACTAAGAAACGCCATGTCACCACACAGAGTAGTTAGAAGTTCAACCCTAGGAAAAATAGAGACTGGGGTTAGCTCTGCAGCTCCTCCACTTAGCAGCTGGCCAAGTGGCTGAACTTCTTTGAGCCTTAGTTTTCTTATCTGTAAAATGGGCATAAAAACAACCATCTAATAAAGTGGTTGTGAGGATTAAATGAGAAACATTACGTACTCAAGACAAGCTGGCATAGAAATACTCAAGAAATGATAACTGTTATTAACAACACTCAGATAACAGTTAATATGTTATGACTAACTTTGATAAGTTGTTTAATATTTATCCGTAACTCTCAAACTAGTAGATTGTAACTGTATCAACTTGACTGTTGGCAACTTAATAAGTTAATTACTCAACTGTCTCTGTTGGAGTTGTTAGGATATCAAGAAGCTACTTGGACAATAAATTGTCCAGTGTGTTTCTCCTTCATTCCTGCAGATGAATTTTTGCTTTCAAAACAAACATCCTATTAATGTGCTGAGAGTTGTTAAGAATTACTAGTAGAAGAAACAAACAATTGTTTTGTTGTCAGTTAATAAAAAACACATATTCATAGTAAAAAATTTTCAAACAATACCTATAATTGATACAATTTTATTCCAAATATTCAAAAAAATGTAAAAGGTCATAAAAGAAAAAGTTTTCTGCTCCATCCCAATTTCCCAAGGTAACTACTGTTAGTAATCAATTGTTTGTATGACTTTCCAGAAATGTTTTATGCTCTTTGATTTTACACAAATTTAATCATACTGCAATGCTGTTGAGGAACTGAAACTTTCTCCTTGGAAGAAAATGTGTATGTTTCTCCTTTCTCCATCTTGGAATCTCTCCCTACCAGGAGGTAGAAATCTACCTCCTCCTTTTTAAGGGCTACAGCGTATTCTCTCGTAGTTAGGGACCATCCTTTATGTAACCAGTCCCCCACTGCTTGGCACTTTGGTTGTTTCTAGTTTTTGCTATTATGAACACCACCACAACGAACTCCCTTGTACATGGAGCTTTGGTTGTTGCTACAAATAAACCAATAGGATATGGGTAAAGGCTGAGTCAGTTTCCTTTGTTGCAATTTTAATAGCACCAACTCACTTCCAAAGAGGTTGCAGCAACTGACACCCTCACCCACAGTGTAAGAGAAAGTCTGTGTCCTGCTGTTTCACCAGCTCTGGGTATTATCAAACTTTACAATATACTGAAGTAGACTGTTATTTAAAAAACAACAGTAATAGTAAACAAATGTGGAAGAGCACTACATATGAAACAATCTCATCTCCAGAGATGCATGCTCACAATCACCCTGAGAAGCCGGCTAGTTCCCCTTTGGACAGAGGGCAGGGAGTCACACCAAGGTCTGGACCTCGGCTCCACTTTTATTATCCTGTGACCTTGAGCGGGTTCACAAAGCTTCTCTGTCTGCAAACTGGTGATATAAATGAAATAAGGCATGAGAAAGCTCCTAGAACCAGTGCCTGGACCCCAGCAAACATTGATTAATATTACAAAACAAGCCAGAGTGCCAGAGCCCCTGGCAAGTTGGAGAATGACCTCAGTAGTAATAAGACCTGAGGTCTATTTCCCACTCCTTCCTACTACCTCCCACCAGGCTGCTTAATTTCTTTGAATTTTCTTGTTTGTAAGGTGTCAATTTGGATCACTCCTATTAATTTACTGATCTGGATAGATATGAATGGCGGAGTTGAGTCACAATGCAGGTGACATTTTTACATTCTCTGGACAATGCAGGCAGGATCACAGCAAAAGAAGACAGGTGGGAACCTCAGCTGCGTGTCTGTCACCGAGGCAGTGGAGAGAGGTTTGGGGTCAGGTGGACCTCACTGCAGAGAGGTCTACCTCACTGCTTCTGCCCCTTAAAAGCCAGGTGACGCGGGCAAATGGGTATAGCCATCTGAGCCTCAGTTTTCTCAGTCCTAAAACATGGATAACAGTAGCTACCTTCTGAGGTTTCTGTGAGTATGAAGGAAGTAATAATCTATGAAAGCACTTAGCAGCGGACTCCTGTTAAATGTTCAGTGTGTTCACAGACAGCAAAAGCCCCACTGCCTGATCGTAGTCTGCTGGTAGGTCAGGAGGGACAGGATGCTTCTGCAGAGTGGAACAAAGACAGATGTTATCAGCCCTCCACGACGAGTCACACTCCCCACTTGTCAAGTCAGGAGACCCCCCAGCAGTAACTGTGAAGCACACCGTGCTGTGGTGGAGGTGGTGAGCACACAGGGCAGGCAGAAGCAAGACTGCTAGTTTCTCACATGGCTGCAACCCCAGCGACGGATCTTTCTCATTCTTCCCAGAAAGAAGTGAGAAAACATAAGTTAAAAAATAGTTTTCATTGGGCCTGCTTAATACATTTAATGTTTGAGTGGCAAAATGGAAATGCTTGTTGGAGACAATCCTGGACACCATTCTGTGGGGATTTGAGGTAGGGCAGGAACCAGCTTTAGGGTTACGCTGCAGCATTCCCCTCTCCCTTCGCATCGGCTTCCATTCGAATTTCAGGTGGTACATAACACATAAATTGCAAATATTAAGCTATAATCATGGGAATGGGATTTCTGGAAAACACCTTGTGAATTATTAATTTCTTCAATTTTTTTTATTTTGAAATTTTCAAACTTACAGAAAGGATGCAAGGAAAGCTTAATGAATACCTAGGTTTACCCACTGTTATTATTTTGTCCCATATGCTAACACGATATTTTTGAGATGTAGATAGCTGCATTCATAGAATATAGTCTTTCTTTTCTGCCAGTAGAAAGGTTATGGGGATGGATTTAGTTATATCAATATTGTGACTGCCAGGCACTCAGCTTCCTGTAGTTTGAGATCCGTTGTTCTATTTGGCTACACCGTTGGAATATTAGGAATCACATTTATAATAACTGCCGAATTGAATATCTCCCACACCAAATATGCAAGATACACTATGTGTAGTCCTAACAGCAACTGTGCAAGCTGGGGTCTCATCACTGCCAACTTGCATATTTGATAACTGACACTCGGAGAGGTTGAGTCAGTTTATAAGCCTCTGCTGGTAAGAACAGATCTCTTTTTGACTGCAAAGCCCTTTTCGCAAAGGTTTCGGACGATTCTCAGAGGGACATTTTAATGCAAGCATATGGAAAGTTTTAAAAATTAGTTTCTGGGAGAGGTGCAATGTTAACTTCAGGTAATTTCTCTCAACCAAGAAGGTGGGGGCCGGTGGGACGAGGAGTTTTATGGAAACTGTATTCAGGACTTTAGTGATAGAAACTAAGGATGATGAAGCAACCTCTCAGAGAGCCTGAGAAGCCTCTTTTTGGCATGGCCCCTTACTAACCATGTACAGTCGGACAAATCACGCTGATGATGACTCATTTGTGAAATGGGGACAACAATCACTACCTCTTTACCTGTTCTTTTTGGTGAGATGCAATTTTGTGAATTTTAATAATCTTTATGAATACAAGTAATTGATGTATCATCTTATCTGTAGGAGCAGAGAGAGAGAGAGGAAGGAAGACAGAAAGTGGACAGGACATTTTATCTGTAGGAGAGAGGGAAGAAGGGGAAAGATCTAGGTAGGACGACAGAAATCAAGGGCGCCTAAGCTTCCTGACGCTGGTGGGGAAGTTGACAGAAACTCACAGTCTAGGGAGAGAAGAAAGCATCTTTCAGGAATTTCAATTAGTTGCCAGGTCCCAGAGAACCCATCTCCAGAGTATTCCTCCGCGTGGCCGCGAGAGGAGGACACGGATGGGCTTGAGACCCTCAGTAAACTTCTTTCCAGGCCGTGGGGCACCCTGGCGTGCTCTCTGGTTTCCAAAGCACCCAAGGGACGCTTTTCCTGGCTTCCCGGGGCTGCCCGTGACAGGATGCAGGATGTCCGTACGCCGGAGGGACGGTAAGGATCTCTAGGGTAACCACTTTGCCCGGCGCATAAATGTTTCTGCGGCACCAGGTGCGTCCCGACACCTCCAGCCGCGAGCCAGGACGTTAAGCTGCACCTTGCAAGGTGGCTCCCAGCGCAGGATGCGCGTATCCACAGGCGTGAACCGACGTGTGCAGGTGAACTGGCGCACACGGGCTCCCAGGCAACGAACAGAGCTTTAGAGGCGGTGGTGGTGGCTGCGCGATGTCGGTGATCTCTCTCCTTGTCATTCTTTACCTTTCCACTGAGATTTCGCCAATAAATAACAAGAATAAAGCGTATGCTTGGTTTTGTCTTTGCGTTCGTGAAATCGTGGCGGGTCTTTTAGAGAAGACAGGGGAAAAAAGGAAGAGAAACCACGGCAGCCCCACCGGCTGCCTCTGGGGACCCCTGAAATCAACAGCTGGAACTGCCAATTTGGAGATTCCTAGGGCCTGGTCATCTAAGACCGGGATTACAAGGCCCACCGACCAGGGGGAGGGTCGGGGCTTTTCCCTCGCGGGGCCGGGCTCCGGCCGCGGGAAGGTGCCAAGCCCGGCGCGCTTCGCACTGGCGATGCGCGCGGACGCCCCGGGCGCGCTCCGTCCGCCGCTCTTGGCAGGAGGGCGAGAGGCTGCGCGCGCCGTCCCTAGGGACAGCCCCGAGGCCGCCCCGCTCCCGGGAGAGGCGAGAGCTGGGCAGCCGGCGGCGGGCTGGCGTGCGTCTCGCCGTCTCACGCGGTTCAGCTGCCCAGCGGAGCGCCCGGCCTGGGACCCTGAGGGCGCACGGTGGCCGGTGCCACACGCCACGCTCCCTCCCCGCTCGCCGCGCCCGCGGTCAGCGGGCAGAGCTCTCCGGACCTCACCGGCGCCTAGCAGCCCCGGGCAGCAGAGCCGCTCCCGCCGGCCGGGAAACGCCCCCTGTCCCCCACCCCCGCGGGGCCCGGCCGGGAGAGTGGGACCGGCGGGAGGAGGAGGAGGAGGCGGCGCCGCCGGGACTGCCTCCTCCCCGCCCCTCGCGTCTCCTCCCCGCGCCACCGGGAAGGACAAGGGGACTGGGCACGGGGACCCCGGCCAGTGAGCGCCGGTGCCCCGGGGCCGCCCTTCGCTTGCGCTCTCCTGCCGCGAGCCGGGGCCGGTCTCGCCTCATATGGTGCTGGCCGCAGCCATGAGCCAGGACGCGGACACCAGCGGCCTCGAGCAACCGGACAGAGATGCCCGCAGCGTGCCCGGTGCCCCGGCGCCTCCAGCGCCCCCCGGCCCGCGAGGGATGCAGCCGCCGCCGCCGCCGCCGCCGCCGCCGCCCCAAGCCGGCCTACCCCAGATCATCCAAAAGTAAGAGGAAGGAGAGGGGAGCGGGGACCGGGGGTGCGCTTGGGGGACACGCCCCGGGCGCCCCCTTCTGTGGCTTCATCTCTCCTGTCCCTGCTAAACTGCGCTCGGCCTCCTGGCGTTTGAAGTTCTCTTGTCCTCTCGGCAAAGTCGGTCTCCTTCTGGCTGTTTGTGAGGTTGGGGTGAGGGAAGCCAAGTTATGTGGGGAAAATAATTTTCTTTTTTCCTTATCTCCTTTCTCTTCTCTTCAGGGATATTACTGGATATTTTGAACTAAAGTAGCTCAAAGTGGGGGGAAATGGACCACAGGGTCTATTTCATCTTTCTGGTCCCAAGAGGCCGATGGAATGTATGGAGAACAGCGCGCGAGTGTGTGTGTGCGCGTGAGGGGGTGTAAGTCAAATGCCGCCAGGAAGAAACCATCCTTCATGGGCCCCTGAAGTTTGTAAACAACACATTTTGCTTTGTCTTGAAAGAAGCGTTTACACTTTTCAAGAAGGCCCTTCCGAAGAGTTCTTAGCTGCGCAACCGTTTACCGTTAATGTTACCGTCTTGTGATTCAGGTGAACTGTGCGACTTGGGTCGCAAATTTTCAGAGTCGGCCTTCCCAACGCGTGAGTAGGTTGGGGGTGGTCAACAAGGCTCTGAGAAGTTCTTCTGGCTCATTTGGGGGCCATAAAAGTAAGATGGTGATGTTTTGTTCATTCTTTTCGAGATTTTGTTTGACAGTTGAAGGCCTAGAATGTTGACTTGTTTGAAGGATCTTCATTTTCTTAAGGATTTCCTCAGCCTGTCTTAAAGTCCTCAAAACTAGTTTAAGAAGTGTAGGAGAAAGTCTGAATGATGAATACTTGGGACGAAACTGACGAAACTAGAGAAATACACACGAGCACAGCAAAATCAATCGTATGGAACAGAGCGGAGGTTTTCCAGCGCTGCTGTATTGATGCTCTGAGTTATATAAACTTATGAAAGTATAGTAAGAGAAATCACCAGTGATGGGGTGTAAATGGCATTTAAATATTGCTTTTAAGACTGACAATAACAGAGTTGTGAAAATTCAAGTTTGATATCAGAGGACGCTGGTATCATATTTCAGAACAAAATGGTTCCTTATTTTTTGACTGGTAGAAAAGGAAAACTCCATTTATGACAACTCTTCGCTTTAGTTTCATTTTATATAACTTTCAACTACTAACAAGTTTCCAACATTTGAAAATGAAAATATTTTATATTGTTATTCTGTTCCTATTGTTTTGCAAATTATTTCAGCTGACTTACTAAATCTGATTGACAGTTTAAGTACATCATTACTTGAAAATTTCTCTTTAGTCCTTAATATAAATATGTCAACAGAGAAAAAAGTGTTTAAAACCTAAGTTTATTTACTAAAAAACCCTAAATGACCAATTATTAATTGGGAGACATCTAATGTGTTTCTTACCTTACCAGTGTCATGTGGCTTCAGATTAGGCTGCACATGAAGTTTACTGAATTGCTTTAGTATTGTAATCACCCTGCATTTTCCTATCATTTACTTTTAATTAGGAAAAAACTAGGAATTTTATGTCCACAGAAAAATTTTTCTAGATGGGTGTCTGATTATGAAATGTTGCCTGGTTGAAAATAAATGCCATTTTGTGGAAAATGGATCAGTTAAAGTGTATTTCAGTTACCTTATTTAATAATTTACCCTATAAATTCATCCCCATTTTGAAAATCCCGTCTCTGGACTATCTTACTTTAATAGATAATACTGAGGCTTTTCGAAGATGGCCTTTCTGCTTGCAGTCCAGGATGAGATCTCAAGAAATGCCTGATGGCTTTGCCCTGTTTTGCGTTAGTGACAGATCTGTGTTCAGGGGTCAGGTCTAGGGCTGGTGAATGTCCCTGTGGGATTTGATGTTTGTGCGCTTATGTTTCAAAGTTTTTCTTTATAAGGATGATTTGGGGTTTTCGCTCCTTTCAGTACCCACTGAAATTCCGCTGGAACCGGGCGTAACATGGCAAATGCTTTGCAGGTCCAACGTTAATGCGCTGAAACTTGAGCAGCTTATTTTGAAACTACGTTTGCATAATTTAATCTGAGCAACCATTTTTGTGTAGTTCTGAGATGCTGTTTGCATCAGCCATCTTTGAGAAAATGTAGCGAAGAGATTGCCCTCAGCCGCAAAATAAGTTGTCTGCCTCTTGATTTGGGGAATTTTGTGAGCTAGAACTGTGGATGAAATTCTCCTCTAGTGGATCGAATATTAAATGTATTTTATTGGGGAACCTGCATTTTCTTTAGTTATTTTAGTGATGTTATTAAGTAATTCATAAGAGGAGACGTTTTGATTTCTTTCAAATGATGAAGATAGCAATCTTCTTCGTGTTGCATAGCGTTTAAGAATTACAAAATTTTTTCATTTCTTAATAACAGCTTTCATTTTGGGTTAAGTCAAGGACTTTGTTAAAATAATAGTCATGATCACAATGCAAACCGATTCCTATTCATGTACGCTATATTGGGTCTTAAGAGAACTGCTATCTACTGCATTTAAGTAACTAAACACATCAAGTGTGATGATGAATAATGAGACTGATTTTGGTGTTTGTTTTGTGGAAGACAGCCTCGGTCCTTATGAAGATTGCATCGAAAGTTAAT
Source organism: Equus quagga (assembly GCF_021613505.1). NCBI lineage: Eukaryota > Metazoa > Chordata > Mammalia > Perissodactyla > Equidae > Equus > Equus quagga. The sequence continues at coordinate 164,379,810 of NC_060268.1, forward strand.
TTCTGTCAAGTGCCTTTGTTCTACTCAGGTATATTTAGTTTTCTTATTATTGCATTCTTAGCTTCAGTCAAGAACTGTCCATGACTTTTCTGCTCTTGTTAATCCCCGACCCCTGGCCATTATTGGCTTTACCTATAAGGGTTATCGGTCATGTTTAGACACGTATAACTAATATCTTGTAAGATCTTTGTTTTAAACATGCATTCTCTAAGTTGGCCAATATGGAGGTATTATTGAATAAATGTAAATCATTATATAAGACATACGGGCAATGAGAAATATAAATAACACCTTAGGAAGAGATCTGGGATGAGTTTAGGGAATTGGGATAATTTGAGGATTTAAAGTACCTACATTTTCCATACTATCAGAAGTAAAGAAACAGTGTGTGTTGGCGAATGTTTTATAAAGAGTTATCTCCTCAAACATTCACAATATTTTATTTCCAAAAGTATTTTATGTTTTAATTTTGTGCTTTAAAGTCAAACCTAGTTCTTGATTTATAAGAAGTTATTTATGAACCTTGTTGAACATCAGAAATTTAAATTTTAGGTTGTAAGTTTTAAAGTTCTCTTCGGAATGAAAACAGTACCACTCAACTCTGTGTGAAATGTTGGAGTCAGTTACCAAGTGTGCCACTAATCATGGTGAAAATTAACCAAACAAGCACACACACAATTTCTATGAAGTGAACACATAGGCGATTTTCCTAAAATTATTTGATTTCCAGCAAAATATTCCTGGCTAGTGCGTGACATGAAGGGGCATATTTAAGTTGAGTATAGATGACTTATTTTTTCCTTTCCAGATTATTTTGACAAGCAATGAATAAAAATCAATTATAAAAATAGAAAAAGTTTTGGGTTAGCATTTGATAGCTAGTGTTACCTGCATGTACTTGTGGCTTATGAAAATTAAAATCTAGTTTTGATTTCTATAGTTTATAGTCTTCTGCATAGCATTAGGACGCTGGCTGACTGCTTTCAGCACAAAGTGCTCCCCTGGCGCAGTTCAGACAGTGTTAGAAGGAGTCACTCTGATTGCAGATAATTTTACACACGTTCTGCATTTGGAAGCACCTCCACGTAACTCTCAGGGAGTGATTTGCAGGCAAGTTATGTGTGATGTCCACTCACTTTGATGGGCATGCAGACAATTACATCGAGAATCGGGGAGGAAATAAGAACTTGCCAAAAAGGGACATTACCTCACATTCACACTTGGTCCTTTTCTGGAAAGAGGATGGAATTTCTAACATCTGTGCCAGTTTCTAACATCAGTTTGAGTCCATTTTTAGGGGAAACAGGGATCCACTTGTAGAAGGAATGTTGAAAATTTTAAACACCATCTTAAACTGCACGTAAGACAAGCATTCGACAGGAGAAAACATCTGAGAGGATTAAGCATTTACCCAAAACAGGGGAGGAGAGAGGGTGGTTCTTGCCTTAGCATTCTGAAAAGTTTCTGTGCTTCTCTAGAAAGCCTCTTAAGGGTACTTTTTTTTTTTTTTAAAGAAATTTTGCTTGAGGGTTTGTTGTGATAAGTATTTTTAGATAGTAAGTGTAGCCATCCAGTTATGAGTTTTTCTCAAATTGCCAAAGAGATCAGTATTATGAAATGCAGTGCATTATTCCCATTAGTCATGGAAAATGACTATACATATGGTGCGCACAGAGCTGTTCTAATGCCAGTGCTGTAGGGGAAAGAAGAGAAGAAAAATTTTATCACCCATTTTATTCTTCTATCCACTTATTCTTCTGCTACGTCCTTAGCAGCTTATCAAATTAATAATTTTATAAGCCCAAGTCTGTCCATTGGAATGTGGACTCTGATCTGTTAAGATCTCCTTGTCTGTCCTTAATAGTTACCGGTGGGGAGAAAACCCCCCAGGACTGACTCAGAGTGAAATGATCTCGCATTATCCAGTTTCTCTCTCTCAATCTGATTTATTTTTCTTGTGGCTGTAGGTTCTTGACTCCAGTTAAACTAGTATTTCTTCTCTGCACACAACAGCTAGTCCTCAAGTAAACAAACCAATACAGCTCAGTTCACAGCTTTGATAAACAAGAATCCACAAAATGTTGGGAATAAGGGTCTAATCAAGGGATAGAATTAAAATGGACTGAACTAAACATGGAAAGCAAGAATGGAAGAAGCTTGAGATGGTGGAGTTAAAGCTCCAAAGAGAAATTCAGAGGCAGGGCTCCATCCTCCCTTCATCCACCCTGGTCCCCCTTCCAGACAAATGCCTGAAGGGGTCTCCTGTGCCACAAAATCCCACTTAATCTGATTTTTACTTCCTGCCACAGTAATTACCTTGTTTGCGAGGGTCTAACTGATATTATTTTATCTAGTTTAACAGGGAAAGTTGCTGTGTCTCCACAGCTGGTGTGAGTGGCTGGTAGCTGGGTTTAGGGTAGCACACTGAACAGTTTTGCAGAAAGTAAAGTGATCCATATTCCAGAATCAGGGCAAAGGCAGGAATTAGTGGTTTGTAGAAAGGAGCCCAGGGCAATTCCCTTCTGGTTAATGAGCCTGGTAGGATCATTGTGATATATGTGTTATCCTGGAAGCCTGACTTTGCTTGTTCCTACCAGTGAGAAGACTGGGATATCCCGACTTTAATTAAGAAGGTGCATTTTGAATCACCACCAAGGAGGTGTCGGCAGTGGGCTGATATTTTGTCTGGCTCAGTGGGTGGTCACTGTTTAAATTCCACCCAACTAGGGTTTCAGTCTTTGACATTTACAGACAGCAAGTTTGGGGACAAGTCATCACTGCCAGCTGTTTGAGGAGGAGGTGGAAGGGAAGGACTCCCCCTCCCCCCAATATTTGGTTTCCATCTAATATGATAAAGTCTTTACAGCGGCAGAAGTTACAGCCAAGTTAATTGATCCTCCTCTTTCCTAGATTCCTGCTGGAATCTAAGATAAATAAGTCCCTGATGGTTTACAAGGCAACTTTTCCAACTCGCTGACAGCAGATCAGTCAGGGAGATGGTACACATTGCTGCGAATGTGCTTTATGAGCACAAAGGGAGCCGTTTAAGCAACTTGCATGAGGACGTGTTAATAACTTGTAGCTAGGTTTGCCGAATAAATCTTTCCACGTGTTCAGAAACAAAAGGCCGAGGGTCAGGCGTGTGTTTGGGGGGTGGTCGTCACCCCATGAAGATGGTTTTCACGCCACTTTTCCCTTCTTTCATGTGGGTATTTGCTTTAAGGATGCACCAGGGCCATTTGCTCCTGTCCTTTCTCTGCACCTGCTTTCTCTCGATCACAGTAATGACCCTTCACTTTTCAGTTACTACTTCCCGCTCTGGCCCAAACGTGGAAACCTCCACTCACACTGTCTGGACATCTTAAATACTCTTCACTTCTGCAAGTTGTCTATAGACTCCCTCCCAAATATGTTTTTGGCTCTTATTAGACCCACCCTTAAGCCTGACCTCCAGTGTCATGACACTGAAGGACTAGACAAGGTAATATATATTTTAAAGACGTATTGATTTCACCAAGTCACTTCTTTTGGTTTATTTTGAATTCATTATTGAATAGAACGATTTAGGACCTGCCTGGCGTTGTCAAGTGTAAAATGAGCACTTTTGCTCTAAATTAATTATTGGGTTTCTGACAAGGAGAGTCAGAAAGGAAAAGAAAACCCTGGATTGGGAGCTGGTGACCTGGACAAGCCAATTAACCTTCCTAATCCAGCCTCTCCAGGGATTGGAAATGATCGATGGCAGTTCCTTCCAAGAATTAAATTTACGTGAATCTCCAGGAATATTGGTGAGTGATCATCAGTGTAGAATGCCTCCCCTCTCCTCCTGTACATATGTGATGGAGAATATATCCCACATGAGTGACATTTTAGCCATGGACGTGAGTACATGTTTGGGAGATCATTCACTCATGAAAACAACAGTAACCACAAAAAGAGGATTTTTTTCTCTTTTCCAATATTTGCAAAGAATATTTGGATCAGCACCATAATTTTAAGTCAGAAAAGTAGACGCTAATGTCAGTAAAAAGGAGGACATTTTATATTGCTTTCTAATAGAAGTTTTTTAAAATAAAAGCACTCATTTTGGAATGTTACAGTGAATACTTGAGTTTGCAAAAAACAGCACTGTTTTCAATTCAGGAGACAGATCCAATCATTTTCACATGTCTAAACTGGATTGTTTTAAACACAGGCAGATGGCAGTATATTTGGTGATGTTGGTTTTAGAGGCAGATATGTAAACGCGGAACCTACAGACATCTTCTGGGAGCCTGGCTGCTGCCGAGACTCAGGCTCCGGCTCCGTAAACAGTGACGCACTGTCATTCTACGTGGGCTGCAGAGACTGTCGAGAGCTCGAGACCTGAAAACACTTTGCGAAGAGATCTTGGTTGTCCAAAAGCTGGGCCTCAGGTTTCCGTGTGGCTTCCTTGAATTGAAGAGACCACATGTTTCCAGAGCCTCCTCAGGACCGGGTCTCCTGGGGGCCCTGCGTCCTCCTGGGCTAGCAGAGTCACTGAAAGCCTGGAGTGCTGGAAAGCCTTTATTTCATACTTGAAAAGATATTTTTGTAACTTTCTGCATAAAAAGGGAGATGAGTTGTGTGATTAAATATTGACTTATAGACTTTGTTATATACATAATAAGGATGAACAGAAGGATATTTGTTGCAGCATTTTCTAAAAGAGCAAAACATTAGAAACCATCTAGATGTTTCTCAGTTTAAATCATGTGCATGTATAATGGCGTGTACCACTCAGCCATTAGAATGATGCCATTATCTTAAATTTATTAATATGGAATACAAACCACATGATATTGTTAAATAAAAAAAAGTTACAAATAACGTGTACAGGGATCTCATGTTTTTAAAAAAATGTGTTTGGGTGTGTGGGGGGCTTGTAAGCCTGGAAAAACATCTAAAGAACAAACATAAAGATGTTAACAGTGGTTCTAACTCTGGGTGGTGCAATTATAGACGTTTGTCTTTTCTTTTTTTTCTATACTTTCTATTTTTATTTTCAGTGAGCCTGTATTCATTTTATAATAAGATTAAAAAAACTATTTTAAAACAAAGATAGGAATAGACCTTACACATTGGCACTGCCCTGTCTTGAAGACCGGACTGCCCCTCAGAGCCTTAGGTTTTAGACCTGGAAGGCATCTGAGAGCTGCTGTAGCCCAGTCCTCCTGTTTCGCTAGGTAAGGCCAGTGAGCATCAGAGAAGTCAAGTGAATTGTTCAAGGTCACGTAGTGAGGTAGTGGTCAGGCCGGGATAGGAATCCTCATTTTTCCCTCTACTGTATTTTCTGCTTAGGCTACCCTTTTGTCTGCCTGGAAATGGAGGCCATTCATAAACTAACCATTTATCCACTGGCTCTAGTCTTCTCAGATCCCTCAAGGGGATTTTTAAAACCATCCTTGGGTATGTTATCCTCCCTCCCGTCTTGGTTTTTCTGCCCTTAGAGTAGACTGGGTCCCTTCAGAGCTTCTCAAGGTCTGCTCCTTCCTGCGAAACAGAAGTGAGCATCACATTTTCTCCTCTGCTCATCGTGGCTCAAGGTGACTTTTTTTCAGATCCTTAATAGGAAAAACCCAAGACTCATTCTCCTTTTATACCCAGAAACATCCTCTTGACACCCTTCAAGCTGTGGTATAAAGATGGACCTTTTAAGGTAAAAGGATAACTAATATTTCTATTTATAGGAAACCAAACACATTTCACTTCTTATTCCCAAGCCAGTAACAGGAATGCCTGGGATCACTTCTGCCGCCTCATCCCTCACTCATTCTGCTTCAGATTTGTTTCAACCAAGGATACAATTTTGACTGTATTAATCTTTGATTTGGGGGGAACTGCATTTGTGCTCTTCCTTGCTCTTTCAGGTGTGCTCTCTTCTCTCTCTCTCTCTTTCTCTATAAATAAATAAATAAATATATATATATATTTGAGCAATTCAAAAGTAAGTTGCATAACCATAATTCTGTTATCATATCTAAGGAAGTTAGTCTTACTTTAAATATTTTTTCTAATAAATACTAGATTTCTAACTTTTTCTAATTTCCAGAAGAATGTCTCATTTAGCTGTTTTTAAAACCCTTGCTGGTTCAGGTTCACAGGCGCATTTTTTCCTGATGTCTCTTTTGATTTAGCGAGCGTACCTGCCTTTTTCTGTTCTTCATGGTGGAAAAGTCCAGGCTAGCTGTCTTGTAGAATGAAGAATGATTTGGATGTGTCTATGGTTTCCTCATGGCCAGATTCAGGTTGAGCATTTTGGCCAGGACATGCAGTGGGTGATGCGTTCCCCTAAGTCTGAGCCCTTGGTCAAGGTGGTCACTGCCATTTGTCTCCCTCATAATGGGACATTTTTCTCTTCGTGGTGAGTGCGTTGTCTATGGGAGTGACACCGTGGGACCCTCTGAACATCCCGTTTCCCAACAAACTTTCATCTAGTGGTTTTATCTTTTAATTTGACCATATTCTTAAAAAGTCCCTTTGATGAAGTATGTGGAACTGGAACAATAACTAAATATCACTTTAGAATGGATTGGATTGAGTATATAGGTTAAAGCAGACAGACTTGCACATATGTTTGCACTGTACCAGTCTGTAGAAATTATCTGTGGCCTCTGGATTTTTCTAGTCCTGACTTGATGGGAACTTAATTGATGGACCCACCGCTTCCCTGTTAACCCCTACAGCGGGCATTCTGTCACGGCCTGCAGTGCTTTTTAATGTCCGTACAAAGTGAATGTAAATCCCTTTTAACGCTAATGGCAGTGAATGGATGCTAATGTGATTTTTGCTAGCTCACACAATTTTTCAGGCTTCTTCTTGAAGCTATGTTGACTCTTTGCAAAAACCTTTTATCTTCCTTTTCAAAATCACTATATGAAGCTGACTTTAAAAATGACTGATGACTTGCCTGAAGCCTAAACTGGGTGAGCCCTGGAGCTGGTCTCTGACTGCCCGTTTGTTCATGCTTTTCAGATTTAAGTTACACAGCTATTTTTGCCTCTTCCAGATTGGTCCTCTTATTTTCATGCACAAAATATGTAGGGTGGGGAAGGTGGTGGGGAGTACTGAGGAGAATCAGCAGCAGGCATGTCTCTGGTCTAGGTTCCGCTTCGCCACCACGAACCCTGAGCCTCAGTGTCCTCATCTGTAAAAGGGAACAACAGTAATGAAGTAATTGTTATTAAGTGTAATTAAATAATAAAGGCAACAAGGATAACAACTAACACTTATTGAGTGCTTCTTGAGTGCCAGCTACTATTCTAAGCACTTTATGTGTGTTTAACGCATTTAATCATTTAATCCAACAATAGTCCTGTGAGGTAATGCTGTTATTTCCCCCCCCCCCCCGCCCATTTTACAGATGAGGAAATCAAGTCACAAATTTACAAGGACTCAGCAAAGCTAAAAAAAATATTATTTATGAAAGAACTGGTGGGCTGGGGTGGGGATGGGAGAATGTTATGTAAATTCATTTGATCATATCATGTCTATGTAAATATCCACCCTCAAAATAATTTACAGAAAACCCACCACTTAAAAAGAAAATACTCTGGAAAAAATTGCTGAAATAAATTTGAACGTAAGTCCAATTTCATTTGAGAGAAACTAAGCAATCCAACTAAGAACATTTTTTTTTCTGTTTCTTTTTTTCAGTTTCTTGTAGCTTTGAGTCTGCCTTTTGGTTTGCTGTGAAATCCATATCCCAATTTACATTCCACCAGCAAATCTGACTCTGGCATTTGATTCACTGTCTTATTCTGCATGTTATGCATGTTAGGCAAGACCTGAATTTGATGCTCACAGAGTATATAAACACTTGTAATCCTCTCAGCATGTGCTAAAATAATAACAGATATGATAGTTTGATTTGCAAAGTAGTGTCTGCCAAGTTCTACCAGACCATTTTTGAACTAATTCAGAAAACAAGGATTCAGCAACGGTGAAAAGTGTCTTAGGCTCCTATTAATAGCAAAAAGAAATCCTGATTTGAACCACGGCCACATCAAACTCGCTTCGTCTCCACCAGACACACTTCTTGAACAGTCTTAGCAGACATCGTTACAGATGATCTTTTGCTCAAAGAAACCGTTGTCTGTCAAAACCAGACTGAATAGAATCAGTGAATCAGGAAAGGATTATTTGCATTTGACCTTCAAAAGGGTTTACAGTAAAGATCCTTTAAACAGTGAGTTCCTCAGTGTATTTCAAATAGAAATTTACTGTCTAAGAATTTAAAGGTCCAATGATAATTTTTCAAACTTTTCTTTTTCTTTTTTCAATTTTACAGAGGTATAATTGAAGTATACTAAGCTGCGCACATTAAAGCATCCATCAAAAATCAAGATAATAAACATTTTTATCACCTCCCAAAATTTCTTCCTGACTTGTATAATTTATCCTTCTCTCTTTCCCTTAGCTCTCTTCCTCTCAGGCAACTACTCATCTGCTCTCTATCACTATAAATGAGTTTGCATTTTCTAGAATTTTATACAAAGTGTATCACAGTATGTACTCTTTTTCTTGCCTGGCTTCTTTCACTCAGCATAATGATGTTTTTGGAAATAATATTTTAGAAAATTGTGATAAAATCCACATTTTTTAACTATTTTAACTATTTGAAATTCAGTAGTATTAAGAACTTTCACTATGCTGTGTAACCATTACCACTATCTAGGTCCAGAACATTCGCATTACCTCAAAAAGAAACCCTGCCTCCATTAAGCAGTTATTCCAGGTTCCCTCCTCCCCCCAGGCCCCTGGCAGCCAGTACTCTGCTTTCTGTCTCTATGGCAGAATCTGTATCTATGGATTTGCCTATTCTGGACATTTCATATAAGTGGAATCATATTCTATGTGGCCTTTTGTATCAGGCTTTCTCTCACTTAGCATAATGTTTTCAAGGTTCGTCCATGTGGTAGCATGAATCAGTACTTCATTCCTTTTTATTGTTGAAGAATATTCCATCACATGGATAGACCACATTTTGTTTATCCATTCATCAGTTGATAGATTGGGTTGTTTCCACCTTTTGACTATTGTGAATAGTGCTGCGATGAAGATTTGTGTACAAGTTTTTGCTTGAACATCTGTTTTCAGTTCTTTTGAGTCTGTATCTTGGAGTGGAATTGCGGAGTCATATGTTAAGTGTATGTGTGAGTTATGGAGGAATTTCCAAAGTGGCCGCACCATTTTACATTCTCACCAGCAATAAATGAGGGCTCCAATTTCTCCACAACTTTGTCAACACTTGTTATTTTCCTTTTTTTTGAAATTATGGCCATCCTACTGGGTATAAAGTGGTATCTCATTGTGGTTTTGACTTGTATTTCTCTAACGACTAATGATGTTGAGCATCTTTTCATATGCTTGTTGGCCATTTGTATATCTTCTTTAGAGAAATGTCTATTTAACTCCTTTGTCCCTCTTTTAATTGAGTTGTTTATCTTTTGTGTGAAATTGTAAGAGTTCTTTATAAATTCTGGATACCAGTCCCTTATCAGATAGATGATTTGCTAATATTTTCTCCCATTCTTTGATGCTTCCTTTGGCATAATGATTTTAAGGTTCATCCGTTTCTTTTGCATGTATCTAAAGTTAGGTCCTCTTTATTGCTGAGTGGTATTCTCTCTGATGGATATATCACAAATTGCTGTTCCATTTACCTCTTGATGGACATATAGGTTGTTTCCAGTTTTTGGCTATTACAAATAAAGCTGGTATGAACATTCCTTTGCTAGTTTTTATGTGGACATATCGTTTAGTTTTCTTGGGTAAATATCTAGGCTATTGACAATTTAAACTTTTGGGAGCACAGATGTTGTATAGAAGAATAATTTTTGGTGTGAAAACGCCTTCAACTTTTATTACTGTATCTTTGAATGGAGCATGACCCTTCAAGCCATTTTTTATCTTAGTTTTCAGAGCCAGTCATTCATTACCTTAGTTTTTTTGTTTTTCTTCTACTGATGAATCTTCCTTCAATAATTTTTCATTTGACAAATAATTATTACCAGGGAAGTTGGGTCACAAGATGAATAAGACAACAAAACTTTAGAACTTCCAGCTGGAAGGGACCCTAGACTTCATCTAATTAAATTCTCTTATTTTATGGAAAAGAAAGCCAGGTTGAGAAGGATGACCAGATTCACCAAAGGCCCCTCATCTATTAGAGAAGTTAAGTGAGCAGAGGAAACTTAGGTGCCTGTGAGAGTAACTTGAAGTCCGCTGGTGGTAAGGCGCCCACAGATGCAGCAGTGCTGGCTGGGGGTGAGTGGACAGCCTGTGTTCCTGCTGGGCTGTGTAGTTCTCAGGGTCCTCTCTCACCTCCTAGCTTATCCCAGTCAATCCTCCAACATCCCTGTGGAGTAGGTAGGTATTAAGTAACTACTAGTAGGTCGGAGTCCCCTAGCCAATGATTAGAGAGCCCAGGCTCAGAGCCAGGCCTTCTGACCCGTTCTACCTTGCGCTCCCTCCTTCCTTCCTCTGGAACCCCTCCTCCCCTTCCATGCCCACTGCCACAGCCTTAGTTCAGGCCTCCCGGCTTCTCCTCCTGCCTCCAGCTGGGCTTGTCCTCAGATCTTTCTTTTCTCCACACCCGTGCAGCCTTCATCTTATCATCTGCTTGCTTAAAGCCCTGTGGAGCTTGTTGCCTGTAGGTTGAGATTCAGACTGCTTCGAAGCCCCTTGTGAACCTGCCCCAATTTAGTTGTCCAGCCCCAGGCTTGCTGTTCTGTCTTGGCTGTCCTTCTGTTCTCTCTACCTATACTACGTTCTGTCTCCTCAACTCGAACATTCCCTTTCATCTATGTGGATTCTGCTTAGATCTCACCCCTTCTTGGGAGCTTTCCCTGACTCCATGCAGGAAGGCAGGGTTGGGTGTCCTTTTCCTATAATGCCCTGTGGCCCCCACTGTAGCAGTTACCCTATGCTCAGCTCTTGTTGGTCTCGCCTGAAGATCCTGCAAAGTCTTTGTGGGCAGGGCCAGTGTTATTCATCTTGGTGTCCTCAGCATCTGGCAGGGGCCCTGAGTCACAGTTCATTGAATACGTGAGAGAATGAGCAACTTAACTGCAACCTAACTTTTGATCTAACTGACTTTGTGATGAGAAAGGATGATCTCACGGGTGAGAATTGATGTGAGACCAATGCTTGGTTTTCTCCAAAGGTTTTATTCAGGCTGTCTGTCTGAAAGGGCTAGAGAGACCCAGCTCCTCTGTCTTTATGTTTGGAGAGGTGGGATAAGTGGAGGGGTGGGAGGCACAGACCTAGGAAGTAAGAAACCCCAGCTCTGGTCTGGGCTCCACCTTGAAGCCACTGTGTGAGCAGAGGCAGGCACTTTGTCTCCCAGGTCCCACATTTGCTAAAGGGGGGCCAGGGGGTGGGATTATTATAGGGTATGGGGATTATTGTAGGGTATGGGGGTTATTATAGGATATGGGGCTTCTTATGGAGTGTGGGCTTGTTAAAGGGTGTGGGCTTTGTTATAAGAATCAATGGATGACTCGTGAACATGCATTGGTAGGAATAAAGTGCTGAATACACGTGTCATAATGTAACCTGACTTTCTGCCTCACTCAGTCATCTCCAGCCAGGGACTTGATTGTGCCTTTAGAGGTTCAGGCAATTTCCAGGTGGAATTTCTTTTGTGAGATTTGATTAGAATAGGAAAAATGGTGGAAATGACCACGTAGAACACCCCTTAAACCCCCGTTGTGTCAAAGCTTTCGACGACAGAAATTTCTGGATCACATAAAAGGTTTCTCAGCCCTAAGCAAGCACTCTGCTTATTTCAGGCAATTTCTAAAACAACACAATTGCGACACTGAGATACTTTATTATTACCTTGATGTTTGTGATAATGACAGTTTGATTGTGGCAATGATAATGAGAGTTGACCTGTGGCAGCTGCAAAAAGGAGTCACCCAGAACATGAGTTATTGCCCATGACTTCTCAGTGAGACCTACTCTGACCCCTCTATTCAAATTGCATCCTGCACCTTCCCATCCAATCTCCATTTCCTCGCTCTATTTCTTCCATACCGCTAGTCATCCTCTAACAGATAATATAACTTACTTGTTTGACTTGTTATGTTTCTATTGTCTATTACCTCTCCTCCCACCTTGCCTGTGCCACATAAGCTGTACCAGATAAGGGGAGTTTTATTCAGCGATTCCCGCCCTCCCCTCACGCCTAAGAACAATACCTGGCCCCTAGAAGCAGCTCACTAAATATTTGCAGAATGGCTAGGTGAACCGTTAATAAAAATGCCAAGCTTAGGCATCGTTACATGGAGGCATTTGTTTCTTCTCTGAGCCCACCTAGGCTGTGAACTCCATGGGCTCTAGGATCTGAGTTTTGTGATCTGAGAAACTGAAATGAATATGCAGGATGTTAGAAGATCATAGCCTTTGCTCCTGTGTGATTCTTGGAAGTTAAAGAAGCTGAAGTACCTGGGCTGCCCCCTGGCCCTGGGCACCGATGGCTCAGTGCTCTTCTTGTGGCCTGGCTCCTGCAGTGGCCAGTCTAGTTGGACTCTCTTTGGCAGAGATATGAACTGTGCCTCTGGTGGGATCTTGACGTTGGATGAAGAGCCAGGGGGCTAGGTCGCCTCAGTCCCTTGAAATAGGGGCCCAAAAGACTGGGACAACTACATGTCCAGCAACAGGAGATTAGTGAATACATTTGGCTACATCCTCCCATACTATGAGGACCCTCTTTGTGTGCTGTTACAGAGAAGTCTCAGGGATATGGGGGGAAAAGCAGGGTGCAGAAAGTATGTATTGTTGCTACCTTTTGTGTAGGAAAAGGGGAGAATAGGATTATTTATATATATATATCTCATATGTGAGATATGTGATCATATGTGAGCTATATATATATTATATATATGATGTCAGATATATATATATATATGATATTCACATTAGTCGCATAAAAATACTGAAAGAATAAACAAAAAGAAAACCTAATAAAATGATTGCCTGAATGTAGGTGGAGAACAGGGCGAGTGGGTTGAGGGTGTGAGAGTGAGACCCATGTTACAGCAGGGGAGGGAAGAAGCTCCAGGAAGGACGGGTCCGCTGTCTGATGAGATCAGTCTGAGCTGATCCTGAATCTATGCCTATGGGCTTGTCAGGTTGCTGGGGAAAGGTGGGGTCCAGATGAAGGTGGGAGAAGAGCATTTTAGGTAGGAATGTACTTTCAGAGATGACAAAGACATGGTGAACTGAGAGCCTCAGAGTAATTCCACTTGACTGGAGGTCAGAGTGTGTTTCTAATTAAGGAGCACTGATAGGAGATGGGGTAGCTGGGGAGTGGTGAGAGCTGAGGATGTAAAATAAGGCAGGATGCTGGTGATACAGAAACGTGTTTCTCAAGGTAAGGAGTTTGGATGCTATGTTTTGAGTATCCATTTGTAAGCAGAGGTCTGATGTAATGAGATCAGTGTTCTGGAAAGATTACATGGGTATTGGAGAAGAGAGGATAATTGGCAGAGTTGTGTGCGTGTGTGCATGCACATGTGCATGCGTGTGTGTGTTTGTGTAGATGCGTAGCTAGAGGTAGGCATGTCAGCTAGGAGGCCCCTGCACTAGTTAGATGAGAGGTGCTGACGGTCTGAAATGAGGAAGCACCATAGCACAAGTTAAAGGTAGGTATTGGAGTTGGAATGCCTGAGTTTGCATCCTGGCTTCCTACTTACTTGCTAGGTGTGTGACTGTGGACAAGTTACTTAACCTCTCTGCACTTCTATTTCTTCAGGTATAAAATGGGGCACATAGGGCTCTACCTCATCGTGTTATTGTCAGGAGTAAATGAGATCATACACGTAAAGGTATCATACGTGTTAGCTGTTTGTATTAAGGCAGTTGCAGTGGTGATGGGGGAGGGGGACCAGACTTGAGAGATGTTACAAATAGAAATGAGCAGGGAGAACCAATGGCATCTATGTGCTGCCTAATCTCAGACGCTGGGAGGATGCTATGGGGAAAGGGAAGCTCAGGAAAGATGCTCTCAGTGGTGTGGGTGTAGCGAGGGGCCAGCACTTGGCTGCGGGAACGTTACAACCCACATGTGATTTGTTAAAAGGATGAAAGGCAATTAGGAAAGGAGAAAGTACCTAAAAGCCCCCCTCCCCGTGAACTTTGATTTTCCGATTCAGGGGACCACTTGTAGTTCACAAAGACCTAAACTAACCTATGATATTTTCAATCTGAATATTTAGTACTGTGCCTAACTTCTCTGACATAATCAAGGGAGAGAGAATCGTGTGCAAAGTGCACATGTAAGTCCGGAAAGGCTGAGGATGAGGGCAGTTCCTTGAGCACGTCATTGACCTTTCCCAAAAGACATTTCCTTTGTCCAAAACATAGATAATTGAATCAGATGGCTTTAATTAAAATCCCTTTCAGAGATTTTTAATTAAGCCCCCTGAGATTACAGAGATTTTTTTTTTTTTTAATTAAAGGCCCCACCTTATGGTGGGAATGTAAAAATGGTACCTTCTAAGGAAGGGAATTTGGCAATATCTAGAAAAATTACAAGTGCATTATTTTTTAACCAAACAATCCTACTTATAAGATCAATCCCAAAGATACCATGGGCAAAAATAAGAAAAGACATATGCAGAAGGCTTTCCATGGTGGCATTATTTGTAATAGCAAAAGACTGGAGACAACCCAAATGTCTATCAATAGGGAGTGGGTTGAATAAACTATGGGACATCCATAATATGAGACGCTATATGGCTATAAGAAGGAAGGAGAATGGTCTTTATATACAGCTATGGGATGATCTCTATGGTATATATTTAAGTGAAAAAAGCAGGGTGCAGAAAAAATAGATAGCTTTTATCTGAGAAATACGTATGTATTTGCTTATAATTTAAAGAAATGGAAGAGTAAACCAATAAAAATGATTACTTGTACAGGGGGAGGAAATGGATGGATGGGTCAAGGATAGAAGCTAGACTTTTCCGAAGGTATTGTGTTTTGTACATTTGACTTTGGAACTCTGTAAGTATTTTTCTTAACTACAGACAAAATTTAATTAAAAAAAATAATTCCCCCAAATTAAGATTAAATGAAACAAATGTATGTATTAAGTTGGTAGCTTACCACACACAGAATTGTTTCACATAACTTTAAAACACAATAATTTGATTATACATCTCTAGTAGAATATATCTTAAGGTCAAAACAAATTTGAAATGTATCTTAAGCTATTTTAGTAATACTGTTAGTAATAATACTGATATTACTATTCTGAATTGATTATATATGTATAGTAATTATGTTAAAACCACCAGAAACCAGTATTTTTAGTATAATAAAAAAGAGACAGCAATTTTATACTCAAAGATGTTAAGTAAAAATCCTGTAATCCTAAATTTGAATTGGAAAATAGTATGAACTCGTGATATATTTTCTCTTTAACAATTGAAAAAATATTTCCTAAATTTTTCCACTGAAATGCCTAGAAATAACGACCAACTTAGTAGCAATAAGCACCTGTAATGTCCAGATTGTGGCCTCTAAATACAATTTGCCACTAAAAGGGATTATGGGGGCTGGCCCTGTGGCCGAGTGGTTAAAGTTCCATGCGCTCTGCTTTGGTGGCCCAGATTCGCAGGTTTGGGTCCCAGGCGTGGACCTGCTCCGCTCATCAGCCGTGCTGTGGAGGCATCCCACATATAAAGTAGAGGAAGATTGGCACAGATGTTAGTTCAGGGCTAATCTTCCTCACCAAAAAAAGGAGCTATGAATCCTCAGAAAAATGGCTGATTACAGGTCTGGGACAGGAAATGTACAAAATGCGTTGGAATATCTTGTATTACAAAGCAAAGAAGCTATCAAAGACCACTCATGTCTTGTCAAAAGAACTCAGGAGCCAAATTGAGCATTTCCCAGTGCCCAAACATGGAATAATTTGAGCATTAAAAAGAACAACTGTAGTGGATTGATATCAAATATATTACAGTGTGTAAAATCCATGAGTTAAAAATTCAGTAGTTCCCGGTGGAAGAGGCGGGGGAACCAACTTATCCTGAAAATTAGTCAAGAAAGGGAAAGAATCAGACATTTATTCTGTCCTTTCTTATTAGTTACCTTAGGGTATCAGAATTTTTGATGAGGAGTTCTTTTTTACAGAGGAAGTCTATCTAATAAATACGGAAGGAATTACAGAGTTGGAATGTCCCCGTTTTGCAACCCCTAGTGAATGAGTTTAGACAACATGGTTATGAAACAGCTGCTAAGAACATCAGGTGAAGCTGATGGGAACCTTTGTAATGGATGGATCAGCTGGTGACGTTCAAACCCGCTGATCAACCTTAATGTCACAAAAGAGAAAGACTTCCAGGCATCATGTGCCTACTGAGGTGATGCAATAGGAAGTACACAGCACTGTCAAAAATAGAACCTGGATCTATGTCAGGCCCGAGATCTAACCACCAGTTTCTAGAAAATACAGGGGACAGAGGAACATGTCAAAACAACACCATGGAGATAAAAATCATCCAGTTGGAAGGTGGGACACCTGGTCTCCTCAACAAATAAGAAAAGCAGGAGGGAAGGCTGGTGTGGTAGTGTGGTGGTGAAGCTTGTGCGCTCCTGCTTTGGCATCCCAGGTGCAGACCTAGCACTGCTCGTCAAGCCATGCTGTGGCAGCATCCTGCATAAAATAGAGGAAGGTTGGCGTAGATGTTAGCTCAATGGCAATCTTCCTCAAGCAAAAAGAGGAAGATTGGCAACAGATGTTAGTTCAGGGCTAATCTTCCTCACAAAAGAAAAAAAAAGAAAAGCAAAGCAAAGGGGGTTCTTCTTTTTTTTTTGGTGAGGAAGATTGGCCCTGAGCTAACATCTGTTGCCAATCTTCCTCCTTTTTTTTTTCCTCCCCAAAGCCCCAGTATATAGTTGTATATCCTTGGTTGTAGGTCATTCTAGTTCTTCTATGTGGAACGCTGCCACAGCATGACTTGATGAGCAGTGCGTAGGTCCGTGCCCAGGATCCAAACTGGTGAACTATGGGCTGCCAAAGCAGAGCTCATGAACTCACCCACTTGGTCATGGGCTGGCTCCATGGGGTTCTTAATCTATAATAAAAGATACTAAAAATATTTTCCAGTAAAATGCAGTCTACAATCTTTGCTTGGATCCTAGCTCAAACAAACCAACTATTAAAAAAAAATTATGAGACTAGTTATGACATTTGAACAGACTGGACATGGAGGCTGAAGAATGATCTATTCATGTATTGTTTTATTTATTTATTTATAGTTGTGATAATGATATTGTGATTATGTTAAAATTAAAGTTATTCTATTTTTCAGCTATATACTAGAGTATTTATAGATGAAATGATTGGCTTCAAAAGAATAGTGTGGAGGTGAGAATGGGGAGGGGTACAGAGTGAATAAGATTGGTTGCAAGTTAATAATTGTTGAAGCTGGGTGATGGGTGCATGGGACTTTATTATACTGTTCTCTCTACCTTGGTATAGTTAGACAATTTCCATAACGAAAGTAAGAAAGATGAAGCCCACCAGCTCAGTTGGTTGGCCAGTCCTGATTTCAGCCTTCCCTGAGTTCAATTTTGGGCTGTGGAGTGTACAAGTGAAATCACCTGGCTAGCAATTAGAAGGGCTGGGATTCTAACTCATTTCTCTCTGGCCCCAAGGCTCCAGGTCTTTCCATCTTGCCTTGAAGAATTTATGTCCCTCTGTGGCTCAGACTGTTCTGGAATTGTTTAGATTGAGAGTTTACAGGGTTTTACAAGCAGCTGTAATATAAACTTGGGAAAATGGGGGCAAAAGCAGAACAAGGATGAAACATCAGAGTTGGTCTTCCTTTGAGGGAAGGAAATTTAGGCAAGAAGATGGAAAGAATGCATGCCTCCACCTTGACCTTATTGGGCCTTCCCTGTGGCACCACCCTGGGCTGTGGATTGAGAGAGACCTGGGTTTCCGTAGCGTGGCCTGTCACTTACTAGCTGCGTGACCTTACTGTTCTGGGCTTCGGTTTCTTCAACCGACCTTGTCTGGTTGTGGGAGGACTACATGAACTGGTAAGGCCTCACATATTTATTTCGAAGAGAAAGCGGAAGCACAGTTCACTGAGATCCTAGGAATCCCTGAGCTGGGCTGGACATTGCGTGTTTGGAAATGCCTTATGACCTGCACCTCCCCCTCCGCCCCCCAGCCCTAGCACATTCTCCAGCACTTTCTCCAGGACCTGGGGCAGCCTTGCCTAAGTTTGGAATGACCATTTAGCCTGAGTGAGGAGGCACAGTGCTCTAAGGGCAGTAGTTTCTCCACCTGGCCGTGTTTTATTTTAGGTGGATTGATAGCCTAGGGCAGCTGGAGAGGATCCTTCTTAGGTGAGTCTGTAGAAAACTCCAGCTGGCTCGCTGGAGGCCAGCTTTAACTTCGCCATCTTTGAAAGTGGAAAGAAAAGGTGAAATTGCTTGTCTTTTCTGAAAGAAGCACCCCATTTTCTTTCCCTTCTACTCTGTTTACCTCTGACGACGGTAACCCGCCCGCCTTTCCTCGCTAAATCTCCTGACACACAGGGCTCCATCCTGGCAGTGGGCATCTTTTCACCAGCCCTTTAAGAGTTCCTGGCACATGTGTTTGGTTGTCACTTGGTCACCTGGGAAGTGTCCAGGAGCCATACCTTGCGCCTTTGATCCAATGTGGCCTTTGATCCCTGGCGTCCGGCTCACTTTCCCCCACTGCATGTGACCCATCCACTCGCCGGGGCTGAGGTGTGAGTGAGCCACTGGCTTGGGGAAGCGCAGCCACATGGAGCCCTGATTTACGAACTGTCCAGATTTAACTGAGGCTACAGCACTTTTATTAATAGAACATGCTGCATTTCCTTTTTATAAAAATATGAAGATCACTGCGCTCAGGAAAATGCCTGGTGACTTTCTGTCTTTAGGGCATGCTCATCACCAGGCTAAAATTAAAAGTGAAGTCAGGCCCCTCTTGAGTCTATTTTTAACCGAGTTTAGCATATGAATGTGAACGTGAAGTCTTTCTTTAGATCTCCCTTAACTCAATTACTTACTTATGCCAAGCATCCCGCCGAGAGTTCCAGAGCTGTGGCTGGGTCTACCTAGGGTGGAAGTCCCAAAGGGAAGTTAGGGACAACTTGCTGATCCCCTGCTATCTGAGTTTATGTGTCTTCACCCATCCCAGCTTCACTTATCCTAGAACGTTAAGGTGGAGGTAGCCATTATACTAGAAAAAAATAAAACAGGGGAAAAAATCAACCCACTCACCTATGACCATTCTGTGATGCTCAGATATCAAGTGCCCGGAATTGGTACCTATTTTTCCAGGCGCTCCAATTTAGAAGCAGCCACTTGGGTGGAAGGGAGACACTGGGTGCCCGGGGAGACGTCATTCAGCAGAAAGTGCGAATGGCCCGGCATACCAGGGAGACTTGAGACAACAGGTGGAGGGAGGGAGAGGGAAAAAAACTTAACAAGTGTCATTCCTGTCCAGAGGGCTCATGATGAGTGATGAGAGCGCTGCGGAAAACTTTCAGAAACCCTCTTAAATTCCCTCTTTGAAATCTTTTTAAAGTCTGCTGTTTGAGGACTGTGAAGGGAGGGGAGAGCAGAGGGCAGAGATGATCCTGACTCTTAAGATTCTTTGGCCTAAAGTTTCACTTGAAGGCAGGGAGTGACAAAGGCTCTCGTTTGAACTTCTTCTTAAGGCAGTTCCCTGTGGACATTTTTCGGGGAAAACACTTTTTTAAAAAGCCTGTTGAGCATGATAAGTCCTGGCCTTTGCTTTGTTTTTTTGAAAAGTGATTTTGAAAACGGTGATTTTAAGTGAAAAAAGTGTTCAAGTTGTGTTATTTTCCTTCTCACTTTTATGTGAACGTATACTCAGCTCATCTTGCCCTGAGTCCCTTAAAGGCATTGTCATTTTTAAGCAGAGGAAAAACTTCCTTTGATTTTTTCGGTATGGCGGCAAAGCCATCGTTGAGGATAAGCGAAGATTAATTTAAAATGCCAGTTCCTTTCACTAATCCGCTGACAGGGAGGGTGTTTATGGCTGGAGAACTATGCAGATGTTTCCAGACAGAGTCTGAGAGGGAAGAACAGGGAAGGGTGTGTGTGTGTGTGTGTCTGTGTGTGTGTGTGTGTTTGGGTCTCTGTGTGTGTCTGTGTGTGTGTGTCTGTGTGTCTGTATGTCTGTGTGTCTGTGTGGCAGGTGGTCATTTTACTTTTGGGGACTAGGAGTGATATTTAAACAATAAGCTCCTTCTGTATATTATTTGCATTTTCTGCTAAAAGCAATCAAAATGAAGTATGATGTGTTTCTAGGCCACTACCGTCTGTCTGAAAAATCCCTTACAGGTTTTCGCCTGCAGTCCAACAAACTGCTTACAGGCATTAATGATCTTTTCAATAAAACTGTGGATTAAATGACAACACTTTTAGGCTCAGTTCTGAAGACTTTGCACCTTCATTTGGTTGCAGTCAAGGACTGGCTGCCCTGGCCAGATTGATATTTTTCGGTGTGTCCAGCTGGTAAAAGAAGGTAAGGGTAGGAGTGGGAAAGGGTATACACTAAGTGTGCTTTAGAATGTTGCCACAGTCCTTAAGCATAGGGGCTGAAAGATGCTCTCCTGGCTTCTGGATAAGGCGGTTGGTTGGGACTTGTGAATGGATAAACCCCTCATAAACAGAGTTGCTGAATTCAGAATAATATATCATTTCTTTGAAACTATTCAGTTTCATCCATTCAGTTGTTCCTGATATTTTTGTCTTCTTCTTCTTCTTCTTTTTTTTTTTTTGCTGAGGAAGATTCTCCCTGAGCTAACATCTGTGCCAATTTTCCCTCCCCCGCCTTTTTTATAATTCTCAACTTTATTATTTCGTATGCTTTTTTTTTTTTTTTTTGGTGAGGAAGATTGGCCCAGAGCTAACATCTGTTGCCAATCTTCCTCTTTATTTTTTTTCCTCCCCAAAGCCCCAGTACATAGTTGTACATCCTAGTTGTAAGTCATTCCAGTTCTGCTATGTGGGATGCTGCCACAGCATGGCTTGATGAGCCAAGTGTAGGTCCTTGCCCAGGATCCAAACTGGTGAACCCCAGGTCACTGAAGCAGAGCGTGTGAACTTAACCACCAGGCCATGGGGCCAGCCTCTTTTTGTCTTGGTTTTTACCTCGACTCAACTTTATTCCTTGGTGAGGCTAATGACTCATCTCTATGGTACCTTTTACTTTCACCTTGCTTGGTTGTTCCTGTTCAGGAGAACATTTTTGTCTTGTTTTTCTTTGACTTGACCCCTTAGGGAGTCTAAGGATTTCACATCTTGGAGTTTCAGGATGGATCCAAGAAATGGTCACGATCACTCTCGTCTCCTTCCCAGGGACTGTTGGGTGGTGGTATGTGGCACAGATAGATAAGGAAGCAAAGAATGTGGCACATCCCTAAATTGTCCTCTGAGGTGAGATCTGAGCCTAAATTTCCCCGGACTGGGCTGCGTTTCTTTAGATCACGTGCTTGTGTGTGAAGAGCCTGTGAAAATCAGCCTTTGCTTCTTCCGCTGCTATGATCTGTGGGGTTGTGGCTGGGCCTGCAATCCGCGCAGCCATGGTTCCTCCCTGCTGGAGTTCTCCAGCATGGCGGTTGAGGGCAGCGCTCATTCCAGCTGCCAGCACGGTCCTTCTCCTTCCCCGACAAGGGGGAGCCGGGCTCAGAGAACAGTGAAATGCAGTAAAACCATCCCTCTTGCAAGTTTCCTTCTGAATGTCCATGGCTGGTAAAAATATGGTTTATTCTCATAAATACTTTAAGGCATACTTCCCTTTCTCCAGGTTTTATTTGTAACAGCCCTACTGTAACAACCTAAAGGGACAGCTTTGAAAGAAAAAATAATTACCAACAATCTCTTTGTCAGACTCAATTATCTGCCTATTTTGTCTTCATTCCTTTTCTGTTCGGTCATGTGCATATATTTTGAAATATGACACACAACTTTTGTTCTGTTTTTTCTACTTAACAATATATTGTAAAAATATTTCTCTGGAGCCGTATCTTCATAATTTAATTTTCCATGACTGCTTGAAATTCCACTGAGCTGATCTACCAAAATTTCTCTAATCACCAACTGATGGACAATTATGGTTTCAGTTTTTGAGTCCTATCAATACTACAGTAATGGATATCGTCATGCATGTAGCTTTGGAATATTTCCGAGGAATGGGGTTACAAAAGGTATGAATATTTTTATTGTTCTTGATATATTTGCCACATTGCAGAGTCAGCAGTAACTTATGCGGTTATGAGTTTGGATATGAAACTTATGAGAGTTTTGTGAGAGGATATGAGAACCACTCTGCCTGGGTTTGAATCCCAGCTTTGCCACTTACCAGCTGTGTGACCTGGGCAAGTTAACCTCCCTGTGCCTCAGTTTCCTCCTCTGTAAAGTGGGGATAACCACAGTACCTACTCCATGGGGCTGTTATTAGGAATGAGTTAGTTAATATTTGTACAGTGCCTAGCACAGTGCCGATGCAAGTGTTAGGCACTGTGTGTCTGTTAAGCAAACACATCTCACTATTTCAAGATTTTTTAAAAAATCAATTTAATAGAAATATACTTTGTTTTCTTCTTAATATTTTTACATGTTTATTAACAGTATTTCAAAGAAACACTCCTTTTAAACCTTTTTGGAAAAAGTAAATTTAAAAATGTGAATTTACAGGGGGCTGGCCCCGTGGCCGAGTGGTTAAGTTCCTGCGCTCTGCTGCAGGCGGCCCAGTGTTTCGTTGGTTTGAATCCTGGGCGCGGACATGGCACTGCTCATCAAACCACGCTGAGGCAGTGTCCCTCATGCCACAACTAGAAGGACCCACAACAAAGAATATACAACTATGCACCGGGGGGGCTTTGGGGAGAAAAAGGAAAAAATTTAAAAATCTTAAAAAAAAAATGTGAATTTACAGAACAGATCTATTCGCGTGGGATTATTCATATTATTTAGGAATTCTTCCTTATGCTTTTACAACGAGAGCCCCCATCCCTTTAGGGTACGTCTGAGGGTCAATGTCTGCTGGCCACTGACGTGCTGAGGCTGACAGCCCCTCATCTCTGAGGAATTCCAATGCTTAAATCAATCGGGCCTGCCCCCTCACGCTGGAGGGACAAACGTGGGTATTTTAGGGCCTGTATTAGGGGCTTTTCTTCCATTCTTGTTAATGTGGAATCCCGGTTTTGATGTCCGAGAGGGCTTTTACCTGCGAGACTGCAGGGCCCTCCTCCTCGCGGCCCCCATGCGTCTCGGTGCACGTGGAGCAGGTTCTCCGGCGCTGGGCGGCGATGCCCGGGACCCTGCGGGTGGGGGCAGTGGTGAGGCTTCAGCCGGACCCCTGGCAGGCCGGCTGAGGGCGGGAGAGGTGGCAGCACTTGTCGCTTTATGGCTCGATCAGCTTTCCTCTCCTTAATCCCGGTTGTTTCTGCTGAGCTCTCCGAATAATTCAATCCTTGTGTGTGTTTAAAAACTCTAGAAGCCTGGGAAATCTCAGCGAGCCGGGCGAAGGGTAGGCTCCCTGCGAGTCGTGTGTCACCCGCACCGAGACCCTGCATCCCCCTCCGGGGAGACCCCCTCTCCCTGCTGGCTGCCGCCCTCTCTCGGACCCGCCGAGCTTTCGGGTGCCTTCGGCCGACAGCCCCGGGGCCCGCGGCGCCCGGCGATCTGCCGAGCCCGCCCTGTTCCAGCGCCCCAGGCTCGGTCGCAGGGAGCTGCCGTCCCCTGCCTAGGACCTTTCCAGGCCTGGGGGGTCACAGCAGCCCTCGGAGAGATGGTCGTTTCTCAAGGAGTGGGGAAGCGGCTTCTTTCTTTTGGAGCGCCAAGGCCCCCATCATTCTGGGACGCACCCTGGACCTGCACCTTAGCAGTCGTTCAAATAAGGTGAACACGAGCTTCTTACAGGACAGTGGAAAAGCGGGGAAAAACCCTTATGGGTCCACTCTCCAAAATCAGCTGCGGTTTAGGATAGTCCCTTTGCCTTCTTTTTCTTTTTTCTAGTTTTAATTGTGCTATAATGTTCAATTCTGAAGTCTGCTTTTTTTCACTTAACATTATTTTACAAACAGGCATACTGGCTGCATAATATATTTTTTTAAGTATATACAATCGTTTCCCTGTTGGTTATTTAGTTGGTTGGGGTCTTCTTTTTAAAAAAATAGTTCTGTGGTAAACATCTTTTTGCCTAAAGTTTTCTCCCTATTAGGTTGTAGTCTCATTATTGTAATTATTTGGAGCAAAATGCGGGGACATTTTTGTCTCTCTCTCTGTCTTTCCCTCTTCTCTCTCTCTCTATGTGAGATATATATACACATATGTGTATATATATATATATATATATTTTTTTTTTAATAACTTTCCAAAAAGTTTGTAGTGATTTTCGCTCCCGCTAGCTATGCTTGAGTGTGTAGTCTACACCAGCCTCACCAGCACTGGATATTCTGAGAATCCTTGTCAGATACTGAGGCTAAGACCATAGGAGAGGAGAGTTAGGAGGTGCTGACTTGGGAGTCTGCATTCTGTAACCGTCTTATTTCCAATGCCCTGCATGTTGAGGATGTTGGCCTCTATGGAACCTGGAGGAATGAGGTTTAGTTGTGTTTCAGGGGTCGAGGTGGTTCTGGAGGTTGTCTTGGATCAGTGCGATTAAAGTAGAGTGCCGTTGTCATGGCTTGCTAACCCACGGGCTCGAGTCACATATAAAGGAAATACCATTTTCTGCCTGTGACACACCTTTGTGGGTTTGGCTTCCATTTTAAGCAGCATGGTTCACAAGGGAGAGGCTTTCCCTTGCCAGTTTGAGGACCCATCTTCCTGGGGCAGAGACCAGACCTGAGATCATTTTGAGCAACCCTGCCCTCATATTGCAATTGCTTGTCAAGGTTGTTCCCTGGGGGGGGTCTCTCTCCAAGGGTGCACTTCAGTCCCTTTGTGTGTCAGGTGGATGGGAAGAACTGAGGAAGCCACTTACAGCCATTAGTCTGCAAATGTGTTGGAAGGGCTGCGTTTTAGTAACAAGCGAACTGTGTAGGATGGTTTGAGTTGTTCATGGTCAGTTCTTAGGTTCTGTAAAATCCATTAGAAAACCTGTGACCGTATCATCAGTTCATGCATTCTGTGCCTGGCTGTCATGTTCGTGAAGCTTTGCTTACAATCGCGAGCTCTTAAATCCAGAGCTGCTGTATATGCCCTACTACTTTAGTGTTAGAGCAGGAGTCCAGTGTTCTGCAGTTTAAACAAGTTCTGAGTATCTCCTTAGAATTACTCCCAGTTCCCAGCCCGTTCCAGAGGCTGGGCACACTTGAATTATAGAACCTGTAGCTGCACATTTGTGGCATGACTACCCAAGCTCAATAATGCCCCCCAAGTCTTTGTGGATCACTTAGGAGCTCACTGGATTAATAGGGTTGAAGCCTTTTAATCCAAATAATTTTAATTGCATTAGGAAACCTGCATATTAACAAGCGGGTAGTAAGTGCAGGCCTTAAGACTGATACTGCTTAAGTCTTTGAGATCAAATTTAGAGTCTGGTATCGCTGAGGCTGTGGATGAACTGTATTCTTTAGACTCCAGTTTCTTAAGTCCACTCTCTACTCTTGGAGATAATTCTCACATACCGTCCTCAAGGAGCTTGCAACCAAGTCGTGGGGATAAGGCAAAGAAAGGTGAAGTATTTAACAAATGTTTCAGGACAGGACGTAATCCTGTGTTCACGGTGTGTGCCTGATTGAGGACGGTGTTCTAAGTGCCAACGTTGTGGGGTGCAAATGTGGGGAGAAGACCAGTGGGCCCTCAGCGTTTGGGGAAGACACAGAGTGGGTAGAATTTGGAGAGGCCTTGAAGGAATGAGCAGGTTTTGGGTAGGTGGAAGGGAAGTTATCGAAGTTATACCCCGAGGGGACTCTGGTGCAATAAGGGAGGAGAGCCTGGTTAGAATAAGATTTTTGTTGAATTGTGATGGGTGAAAGGTTGGATAGAGTGATGGGTCTGGGTCTAGGGGGAGCCCAAAGTCAAGAAGGGAGGCTGATCCTTGAAACCATGACCGCCATCGCCATCCTCGTCAACAGCATGTTCCTAGCAGCTACCCTTTATTGTGTGCATACAGCCTGGTTCTCAGCGCTTTACATATGTTATCTTATTTAATCCTCAAACAACCTTATGAAGCAGATTACAATTATTGTGTGCACTTTCCAGCAGAGGAACTGAGACATAAAGAAGTTAAGTAACTTCCAGCTGGTATGTGGCAGAGTTGGGGTTCAGATGGACTGAATCAGGCAGCCTGTTCGCGGAGTCTGTGTTCTTCACCACAGTGTACTACTACCTCTGAGTAACAGCTGAGACCTCCTGATGCCATTAGCATGGTCCCCTTTGGGTTCTGGAGGAGCCTAGCCTTTCAAATCAGACCTGGGCTTACATTCTGGCTCTACCACTTTTTAGCTATGACCTTGGAAGTTATTTCTCTGAACCTCAATTTTGTCATTTATGAAAGAGGGGTAATAATAATAATGCTAACTTCAGGGTTGTTGGGAGGGTTAAATGAGATAGTTTATACAAACCACCTAGCAGAATGCCCACCAGGGAGTAAGCAGGCAGGCAATGATAGCTGCTATGGGCTTACATTTTTCAAATATCCCTAGGGCTATAAAGAGATCTCTGAGAAGAAGAAAGAATGAGAATAAGACATGACTCAGGTAGAATTTTTTTGGTGTCACTTGTAATAATAATTAGCCAACACAGATACCAGATGTTGTATTCCTTCTTCTGGAGCATTCCAGGAATGGACTATAAATTCCAAATGTGGCTCTTCATTGCTCCAAGAACTGACTGCATTTCTCCTTGTCCTCCAAAACTTGGAGGGTAAAACCAGGACATTGCACTGAAATTCGGCACAGGATCTGGTGCCAACTGTGCATTCCAAGGGCTGAAATCAGGATCTGCTGAAATTATCAGTGTCCTAGTTCTGCTGCTTCCCACTTCCTGATGGTACCCACCCCAGATAATTGCTCTGCATCTCAGAGAGAAAAATAGATATTTGAAAGTAGCATATTTAATTGTCTATAAAGTTAAACAATGCACGGAATATTTATAACCAAGACAGAAATGTTTAAACAAAACAATTTAAAAGAAAAAAAACCAGTGCAAGAAAAACTGTGCTCTAAGGCGAAGTGCTAAATAAAAAAATCACTTCCAGGGGGGCAGGCCCCATGGCCTAGTGGTTAAGTTCGATGTGCTCCACTTCAGCAGCCTAGGTTCAGTTCCCAGGCACGGACATACACCACTCATCAGGGGCCATGCTGTGGTGGCAACCCACATACTAAAAGAGGAAGATTGGCACAAATGTTAGCTCAAGGTGAATCTTCCTCAAGTGAAAAGAGGAAGATTGGCAGTAGATGTTAGTTCAAGGCAAATCTTCCTGAACAACAACAACAACAAAAATCACTCTCAGACTTTATGGAGAAATAGCACTTGGTGATTCTCACACTCAAGTCTTGCACATTTTCAACAGTTCACATAGTAGTTTTTCTCTGTGTAACATCCTGTGGTTGTAGAGTTTTTCTTAACATTACTTCCTCCAAGAATTTTGAAAGCCACAGTGCATGTGTCCACCAGGAACAACAATTTCTAATCCTCTTCTGATTTTCAGTCTCCTTGGTGGTGACAAACCTATTTGTTCTGTCTCTGCTTCCTTGGTATGATCTGACTTGGTTTCCTTGGAACCACTAAATGTTTCTTGTTGCTCCTAATCCAATATTGGTTTTGAAATTTGGGGATGTAAGAAGCTATAAGGAAAAATAAAAGTTAAAAAATATGTAATGTGTCTGAAAATGTGAAAATTTTATTAAAATTCCAGAGTCACTGTAGAATTTTTAAGTTTCCAAATAAGGCTAGAATCAGATGGCTACTTGCAGACCTATTTGGGGCTAAGTGGTATTTTGGAAAAACTGGAGTGTTGCCCATGGTTTAATTTTCCTAATTTTCTAATAGGTGAATTTTAAAATAGGGCATCTTAGATAGTTTTTGGTTTTGATGGGCCTATGGTGCTCATCTTCCTGTAATGACTGTCTGTATAAAAGTAATGGTGTCAACCTGGCTGGTAAAATAATGGCTTTCTGAATTGTTTTGCTTGAAGTAAAGGGGGTTTGCATCCTCCAGAGCTTACTGCTTCCCTGTCTAACCCATAGGACACTTCATTCATTCCTATTTCATTCAACTAAGAGAAGTATTTATTGAACTCCTACTACGTGCTAGGTGCTGTCATAGGGGCTCACTGACGAACAGAACAGGTGTGGTCCTCGTGGGTGGAGCCCACGGTCTAGTGCAGAAAACAAACATAAACCGAAAACATGCAGATAATTATGAGAGAGTAAATTGAGGTAAATAATATGATGGAAAAGAAAGGATTTCTTTCAACCTACGGCGGGGAAATGGAGTCTGGGAATACTGAAAAGTTTATTCATTCAAAACAGATTCCTACAAAAACCTAAACAAAGAAAAAAGATTAAAAATGATTATGCAAAATATATGTAGGTGTCAAGGCATTTAAATACATTGTTTCCATTAATTGGCCATGAAAGTATCACTAAATGGAATTCTGTTGCAAGACACATTTGAGCCCGCGGCCATGCTGAGACCATGAAAGAGTCTTCTCGTAATTTGGTTCACTTTACTGAAGCAGCTTCATACTCACTGCAATGTCACTGGAGGTGGACGTCCTGAGTCAGTCACCTAGGAAAAGCTCTGGTTGGGTGACTTCTCCCTCGTCGTTTGTTTCTGGTAAGATGCACTTTGGTTGTGGAAAGCACCTTGAGTGTGCAAGGCCAGAGGGCTCTGGGTCCTACTCTCCATTCTGCTGCCAGCTCCTCTGGTCAGAGCTCGGCTTCTCTGAGACTTGGAGACTTGGAGTATGAAGGGGTTGTGCTTGAAGACCTTAAAGAGTTTTCCAGGTCAAATTTTATTTTAGAAGCAGTGGGTAGCAGGAGAATGTCTGGGGCAGCATCACTTCGTACTTAATCAAGATGTGACATTTCCGTGGTGTGATGCAGTTTTGGAGCACTGGACCAGGAGTCGGAAAGTTCCAGGCGCTGCAGTACCTCTGACTGATGGAATGACTTGGTTTATGCTCCTCCGGTCCCAAGCGCAGATGAGTTTGTGCTCAGCTGCAACCACATTCAGAGACAGGGCGGCTCCATCGGGGGTAAGCCTGCAGGTTCTGGGTTCAAATCCGGAACAGTCCACCAAGTGGCCATGTGGACTTGGGCAGGAAACTTGGCCTTCTTGAGCCTCAGTTTTCACATCTGTGAAATAGATCCTCGGTTTCTCATTTATAAATACTCTTCTCTGCCTCCCAAGGTTGGGACAAGGATGAAGGTCATGTAAGGTGGTTAGTACAGTACCTGGTGCATAGTAAGTGCCCAATAAATGTTCACTGTTACTGTCATTTTTGTGCTATTAGTAATTATCGTGGCTTCTGTTATTGTGGGTCTTCAGGTGGCCACATCATGTCGCCTCCTAAGGCTGGGTGTCTTGCCTGTGGTGCCTGCCTCACAGGGTTGTTCAGAAAGTCAGGTGTCATTATGTGAAAGTGCTTTATGAACCCTCAGATCCTCTCCAGAGCCAAGGGGGCAGGGCTGGGCAGGTGAAAGCAGAAGCCTGGAGGTCTGTCTGTCTGCCGCTCGGCTGTTTTCGAGGGAGGGTTTGGCTGGGGCAGGAAGGCAGGTCTGTCCTCCTGCAGCCCTGACAGACTGAGGCACATGCAGACACACTTCCCATCCAGGCAGACAGGCCCAGCCCGCAGATGGCCACAGACTTGTTCACTTGGTGATTGTCATTCACAGCTCCTGCCATCTCATGCCAGAGGCAGTCAGAGGGCATCTCGAACTCAATTTCATCTCTAGACTGACCCTGCCCGCTTTCAACCTCCTCGTCTGAAATTTCTAGAGAACGGCATAGTAGGACAGCACTGTTTTTAAACGACTTTAAAAACAGTGATATGGGGTAGTGAAAAACAGTAAAATCCAGAAACTGTGAGTGAGAGGTGGCGTTGGTGCCGGGCACCTGTTGTCACGCAGGCTGCTCTGGGCGAGAGCAATTTGTTTGTTTGGCAAAACCACTGGAATGTTCTTGGTGGGGCGGAAGCCCGGGAGTGGGTGGTGGGTTTGCTCCTTGGGTGTGTTGCCTCCTTCCGAGCAGATGGGGCTGAAAGAATTTCCAGAGAGAGGAGGGACGGCCGCAGCTGGGGAAGGCCCAAAGAGCTGTTTCCTGTCCAAAGGCCCATTCATAAAACGCCTCCTCTTCCTTCTCCAGGTGGCACCAGCCACTGCGTGGCTTTTCCCCACCTCAGGGGTTCCTTTCTCTCAAAGGAGGGAGGAGGCGTGCTATCAGCTAAAAAGGTGGAAGATGCCTCGGTTCTCCGAGCTCCCTCAGTTTCCCTGCTCCCCCGGCTAAGGATGATGGATGGCCTCGCATGGGCAGCCGTGAGCCAGGATCTGCCAAGGGTGTTTGGCCAGCTCCGGGACTGACACACACGGTTAACCAGCCTAGGCTCCAGTACTCTGTCACACGGTCCCTGTCACAGCAACAGCTCACCTGGAGGGAGGCTGACTCACCTTCCACGGCTCTGCTCGGTCGGACCTTCCCCTCTGCCCCTGCTTAGTCTATTTAGACTGAGGCCGATCAGCAAGGCTGGGGGAGGCAGGTGGTTCCTGAGGGTCAGTTTGCCCAGCTGCCCCTTGCAGGGGAGAGCTGCACCCGCTTTTCCTTCCTGCTCCCCTTGCATGCTCCCCTACCACCACCTCCCCTCCCCAGCCCACCCTCATTCCTCTCTTCCCCTTTGCTTCCTTCTTCTTTCCACTTCTTTCTTGTAATCTCTCTTTCTCTGACTCTCTCTCTTTTCTAGCATAATTATAGATGTGATCTGTTAAAACTTATGACAAATCTCGGCTCTGTGTGGCATGTTTGGTGGGAGAGAAGCAGGGGTGTCTTGTGTCCCGTTCCTCACTGGCTATGCGGGGATAGCCCTTGAGTAGTAAATGAAGAAGGGACACCTCTGTGGAAGGCATTTCATTCCCTTGTCAAGGCTTGCGAGGAGCTGGTGACAGAACTGGCCCTGCGTCCGGGGAACACACTATCTCCCTCTGCTGTCAGATGGGTCTCTTCTGCCTGGGGTCTACGAACCACCCCTGGCCGGCTCTTCCAGGACCATCTCCCCATGCCCCTCCCTCTTTGGGTTCATTTAGACTTAGAGACAGCATGGGGGAGATTTAGATGTCTAAGTTCATCCATTCATTTAGTACTTTACATTTAAGTACAGGGATACCCAAGCTATATTATATTTTTAAAGGCAGTGTTGGTTGAAGCAAGGAATACTCTCTGCTAATCCCGTCTGCCTTCAGGTCACTGGCACGAAGTGTCGGTGACATTGGAATTATTTTCACAGTTGCCTTTAAGCTCTATAAAGACAAACTTTGAAAGGTGATGCTGGCCTAGAAATGGCTGCTGCTGCTCCCTCAGCCTCAGACCAGGCAGAGGAGCTCATTTCAATTGTTTAACTTTTTATTTTGAAATAGTTTTAGACTTACAAAAAATTTGCATATATAACACACAGAGTTCCTGTGTACTTTTCACCCAGCCTCCTTTGGTGTTAGCGTCTTACGTAACCACGATATACTAATCAAAACCCAGAAGGGAATGTTGATGCAACGTATATAATCAAATGACAGATTTTTTTTTGTTTTTAGCAGTTTTCCACTAATGTCTTTTTCTCTTCCAAGATGCAGTCCAGGATCCCACACGGCAATTAGTCGTCATGTCTCCATAGTCCCCTCCAGTCTGTTTCAGTTCCTCAGTCTTTCCTTGTCCTTGGTGACCTCGACACTTTTGAGGAGTACTGGCCAGTTATTTTTTATTTTTTTAAAGATTTAAAAGAATTTTTTTTTTCCTTTTTCTCCCTGAAGTCCCCTGGTACATAGTTGTATATTTTAGTTGTGGGTCCTTCTAGCTGTGGCAGGTGGGACGCTGCCTCAGCGTGGTTTGATGAGCAGTACCATGTCCGCGCCCAGGATTCGAACTGACGAAACACTGGGCCACCTGCAGCGGAGCGCGTGAACTTAACCACTCAGGCATGGGGCCTGCCCCTGGCCAGTTATTTTTTAAAACAAGGATCAGCCAACTTTTTCAGTTTCAGACCAGATGGTAAATATTTTCAGCTTTGCAGCCATGCAGTCTCTGTTGCAACTCTTCACCTTTACTGTTGCAACACAAAAGCAGCCTCAGACAGTATGTAAATGAATGAACACGGCCGTGCTCCCATATAACTTCGTTTATGAAAACAGGCAGAGGGCCAGATTTGGCCCCCGCCTGTAGTTTGCCAACCCGAGTTGTAAAAGGACCCTAGATTTGGTTTGTCTGATATGTTCTCATGATCAGATTGAGGTTATGCATTTTTAAATAAGAGTCCCACAGAAGGGATGTGCCTGTCTCGGTGCATCAGTTAGGTTACTTCACTTACAGTGCGTCACTTGGTTAAGGTGGGGTGAAATGTAGAGTTAACAGCTGCTTCCCCCCTCCACCCCCCCCCGTGTAATTAAGAATATCTCAAGGAAAACACTGTAAGATTATGCAAATATCCTGTTTCACCTCAAACTTTCAGCTGCTAATTTTAGCATCCGTAAATGGAGCTTGTCTCCAACACTTACTCCTGTGGTGTTTCAACGTGAATTTCTATTTCACGCATTTCTTCTGTATTTGTTAATTGGAATTCTTCTGTAAGAAAGAGCTGTTCCTTCGCCTCCGTTAATTTATTCATCAATTATTTATATCAGTACAGACTCATAGACGCTCCTTTTATTTTTTGGATTACGACGATTACAGTTTTTGAAGTTGCTGCCAAATGTCACCTTTCTTGGACTTCGTTGGTCTCATTGAATTCTTGACTACCCTCTTGATTTCATAGTTGGCTTTATTCCAATGACAACTTTGTGGGCATCCGGTGGCCTCAGACCTAATAGGTCTGTATTTCATTAACTTGTTAATGGCAGAGGGCAGTTTTATTTTTCAGCCCAAAGCACTAGCCAACTTTATGTGCTCAGTCTACCACACAGCCGGTTGGGTTGCAGTGGGAGCGGCAGCCTTAGAGTGACTAGAGCCGGTCAGGAGCTGGTAATTGGTTTTCATTAATCTTCTCGGATGGAGGAGGAGTCGGTAGTATTTTCTGGTACATGCTAGGTCCAGTTTGAATTGAGTATGGTCCAAGTTACTACTTCTTCCTCTTCTCTTGCTCTTTAGGAGTTTTCTTTTTATTCTATTTGTTGGGAAACTTGAAGGGTGAAAAGCCTGGCTTAGGAGCAGAGTTTAAAGGAAATTGAGTTGCGTTGCTTTTGTAGGCACATTTCTAGGTAGAGTAAAATGTCAGTTTAAATGATTTTGCCTCAATTAGAAAGCCAAACAGTCTTCCAAAATGTAAGCCTCTGATCTGCTTTTATTTATTTATATCATTTTTGTTCTGTTTTGTTTTTTCAAAGATTGGCACCTGAGCTAACAACTGTTGCCAATCTTTCTTCTTTTTTTTTTTCCTGCTTTTTCTCCCCAAATTCCCCCAGTACATAGTTGCATATTTTAGTTGCGGGTCCTTCTAGTTGTGTGATCTGTTTTTAAACACAAAATGAATATTTTGTCAGCTTTCTAAAAAAGGAGAAGCTTCTATTTCTGACTGTAATTAAAATTATTCCTTTAGTAACCACATGGGAGATCGGTGAAGAGCCAGTGCGTGTGGCTCTTATGTTTCTGTTAGCCCTTTAGATGATTTCAGAAAATGTTTTTCACTTCTGGCTCTGTGGTCATGATGATAGAAAAGGAAGAGAGACCAATCCCAGTGCATCCTGTGACGAGGAGCGGGGTTGTATTCCTCGCTTTGAAAGATTTTTTTTAACTAATTAATTTTTGGGGAAGGGATGAGCAAATTCACTCAGCTTTTAAAGAAATTCATAGAAAATTTTCCCACAGTATTAGTTAAGGAAAAAAAAGAAAGCAAAGAATTGTCATTTTCCCAAGGCATTGCTATAGTCAAAAAAGGAAAAATCTGGGAGCTTCTGATCTTGTCCTGGACAGAATTCACTAAAAGCCAGAACCTCATTAACTGCAGCTTCATTTCCACCTTCTTTAGGGTAGGAATGTTTGTGCTACAGAGTTCTGTGGAAGTTCAGGCTGGTTCCCACTGGTAACTGAGAAATTGCATCCAAAACTCTAGCATGCTATTATTTCTGTATAATCTGTTCATCTTGTCTGGTTGAGGAATTGGATGAAAAGTCGAGATAGTAATACTATTTTAAAGTTTACAAAAGTGAATCATGGACTGTGTTATCATGTATTTATTTCACTGTGTGTGAGACAACCTATTAAAGTCACATATTTGAGTCAGATGTTGATCTCCTGACACTTAGGGCCACCAAAACCATCACTGCCAAAAAATAATGTGAAGGAGACAGGTCAAGAGGACCGTGGTGACATATCTGGATGATTATGATAGATCCTAACATCTTGAGAAGTAAATTTATTCACAAAAACTCTGGCAAATGTGCCTTGATCTGCCTCTCAGACAGCACCACGTGCCTGAAGTGAAGTGGAGAGTGTGTTTGCTCCTTTATAAAATGAGGCGATTGGACCAGCTGTTGGTTTGGGAAAGATGTTGTGTGGGCCTTTCCTGTCCTTTCTGGGGTTTGTGATCACAGTGGAAGCGCAGCACTTTCACCCTCGACCTTACGGATTCATTGTCATCTTGTCCTTGGCGGGCCTGTCAAAAAGAAGTAATTTCGAAAGCATATCGCTGATTGTACATTTCATTCCATCAAGTGCTCACATAACTGCTGGAGGCTTCTGAGATAAGAGTAGAAAAGTGCCCTGTGCCCTTCCGAGCAGTGGGTGATCTATTTTTGACTTGGAGACTGGTGACAAACCTGTCTTCTGTCAGGTCAAACTCACAGGGACTTTCTTGTTTTCTGTTCTTCTGTTGACAGCTGTGTCCATGCTCAGTATGGTCATAGGGTAGTGAAAAGATAGCTCTGGCATTTAAACACCTAGATAGGAAGGGGCGATGGAATGTATTTTTCTTTGCTATTTTGGTCAGCAAGTCCCTAGGAGTCCATAATGAGAGGTGAAGAAGTGAGGAGAGACCTCTGGGAGGATGGGCAGGAAAAGACACCCAGCTCCTGGTTTGGGAGACACAGAGCGAGAGACATTTCTACCACTGGTGGCTTTAGTGTCTGGAAAGGGAATGACTGGAAGGAAAATGGAAAATGAAGGATGGATTTGAGGTAGCCTTGGGTGGTGGGAGGGTATGGAGGTGGGATGGAGGTAATGAGAAAAGTGGGGCTCTTTTCTTTTTTTGCATGCTGTATAAAACGTAAATTAAAACTCATGCACTGAAAATTGCATTTCTATAATCCTTTTACATAATGTGAGATCCTTTTTTTTTAAAAGCACAATGGTGCAGGCAGACATGATGGGAGAGAACTTTCAAGTCCTCAGCTGTACTTACTATAAACAAGCATGTGGCTCTGATGGGGATTGGTTAAATGGCATCTGAATTCCCAGCATGTTGCATCCACGTTTATTAGCCTCAAAGCTTTCACAGGCTCTTTACTTTCCTCGTCTGCAAAATGGAGCCACATCTCTTGCCCGCCTCCCAGGGCTGTTATGAGGGTCCAAGGTCCAGTGCTGTATGATGTTGTCCGGGCTCTTCAGATATTTTATGAAACCTGAAATGGAAACTAGGGGTCTCCTGCCCAGACCTCACTTTGCTCTATTTATTTATAGTAGCTAGTGATTCTGCCCCTTGCCCCCTCCTTTATTCAAGGCCATGGCTCCCTTCGAGATTCTGATATATGGGCCTCCTTTCCTCAAAAACACACACACACACACACAGTTTAGCATACAATGTTAGGAGTTCACAGTCTGAAGCCCAGCTGAGAACCTCTGATTTGACCGTGGTTTTCTTTTATGGAAATTACAGTTTGATCGGAGAGAACCAGGTTCTTACAGATGCCTGGCATTTGGAATTTTCTGCTTGTATGTGTCTTTCTTGATTATTTTTCCAGTGGAAGAAATCATTAAATTGTGTTCTTGGTAAAGCTCAGTGCTAACACAGCCTCAGTTCAGCTGCGTGCAGCAGGACTGTAAACTCACGAGGGCAAGACTGTAAATTCAACAAAAGGAAAAGCTGAGTCATATCACATTGACTGGGAAAGTACTAAGATATTAAAAGTACGTAAGTCGAAAGCGCCCAAGTCATATTTCTCTTTCCATCCTTAAGATGTCATAGCTAACCAGAGGGTTAATTAACATTGTTTTAGTGATGAGCCCAATCAATGTGATTTAAATCATGCATGATATATTTATAGCTGAATGATTAAGTTGGATGATGTGACGAAACACTTAAATCGTATTTATGGTCATTGATGGTTTTACGTGTTATTAGAGAGAAGCATAGTTACACCGAATTAAACGGAGATATCTGATCCAGACGTCAGTTCAGTAATTTCATGGGAAAAAATAAATCTAAATGAGCAAAAAATATTGTGGTCTTAACTCCAATGTGATGGTATTACAAGTTTTCCCAGTTAATTAGTAACACATATTGTAGAACAAATGTTTGAAACAGAAATCATGTGTTTTTACATAACAGAAAGAACTCTGCACTAGGAGTCGAGCTGGGACACTTAGTTCTCCCACTGCATTGCTGTGTGACCTTGGGAAGATCACTTCACCACTCTGGAGCTGTGAAACACAGGGAACGGACTACATCTTAAATGAGAGAGGATTTCTTGCAATGTTAACATTTTGTGACTTTAAATTTCATTCTGTGATTGCTGCTTTTGAAGAAAACGTTCTGTCAACATTTAACGTACATACAGAAGAGTGGACAAATCGTATGTGCACAGCTCATTGAATTTACACCCTTCTAATCAGCCCTAGATTAAGAAATACAATGTTATCAACATTCTAGAAGCCCCCTTGTTGTCTCTGGGTCTTGAGTGCTACTCCAAAATGTTAAAAAAAAAAAAAAAAAACCCAAAAAACAAAATAGAGAGAGAGAGACAGAAAAAAAAATGAGGTGACGGTAATTTTTAGAAATTTGGAAGTTTAACATTAAAAACCAAAAGCTTTATTCATTTGAAAGGCTATTAATCCAGTCCACAATCCCCTATTCACTATTTTGAAATCCAAATAATTCTGAAAACTGAAAGTTTTTGGCAAAGTTATTTGGCAACAAAATCTTACCTGAAAGAATGGGTGGCTGTTTGAAGTCTTCATTTATGCCATGTGGTGTGACTGTTCACGTGTCTTACTCAGGAAACGTTCATGTGATTGATGACGAAATGCTGCCCCTGGACCTCACTTGGTTTAATGTACAGCACATGGTCATGTTTCTTCTTTGAAATCAAATAGATTATAAATTCCAAGACAAATCTGGCCCCAAGGACTTTGGGTGAGGGATTTTGTATTCAAATCACAGCATAATTGTTTGTAAGAGTGGACACTCCAACTTTTTTATTGCTTATGTTTACATGATTTTTATCTGAAAAGTAAAGCAGGTGCTGTTCTAGTTAACCAGCTGCTGCATTATCGGAAGTTTCTCTTTTAATGCTATGTTTTCTTTAAAAGATAAACTTGTTTTGGAATAGTTTTAGATTTAATAAAAAGTTGCAAAGATTCTACAGAGAGTTACTATATATCCTTCACCTTGCTTCCCCTTATGTTACCAGCTTCCATAACCACAGTACATTTGTCAAAACTAAGAAATTAACTTTGAGCACAATACTTTTGACTAAATTATAGACGTTATTCAAATTTCCTCAGTTTTTCCACTCATGTCCTTTTTCTGTTCTGGGATCCCACATGGCTTTTAGTTATCATGTCTCCTTGGTCTCCTCCAGTCTGTGACAGTTTCTTAGACATTCCTTATTTTTTATTATCCTGACAATTTCAAAGAATACTGGTCAGGTTGCATGCAACGACACTGATGGAACTTGAAGGCATTTTGCTAGGTGAGATAAGTCAGACAGAGAAAGATAAACAGTGTATGATCTCTCTTATATGTGGAGTCTAATAAAAACGAAAACCAAAAAGATTCCCACTAAACTCATAGGAAAAAGAGATCAGATCTGTGGTCCCTGGGGTTGGGGGAGGGGGAATTGGAGGAAGGTGGTTAAAAGTTACAGACTTCCAGTTTTTTGTTTTTGTTTTTTTTCTTCAGGAAGATTGGCCCTGAGCTAATATCTGTTGCCAATCCTCCTCCTTTCACTTGAGGAAGATTCACCCCGAGCTAACATCTGTGCCAGTCTTCCTCTATTTTGTATGTGGGTCACCACCACAACATGGCCACTGGTGAGTGGTGTAGGTCCATGCCCAGGAATCGAACCCAGGCCACTGAAGCAGAGCTTGCTGAGCCTAACTACTAGGCCACAGGGCCAGCCCCCAAACTCCCAGTTTTAAGATTAATAAGCACTAGGGGTGTAATGCACAACATGATGACTATAATTAACACTACTGAATGATATATAGGAAAATTGTTGAGAGAATAGGTCCTAAGAGTTCTCATCACAAGGAGAAAAAATTTTTCCTTTCTTTTTATTGTGTCTATATGAGATGATGGGTGTTAACTAAACCTATTATGGTAATCCTTTCTCAATATATGTAAATCAAACCATCATGCTGTACACCTTAAACTTACACAGAGATGTATGTCAATTCTTTCTCAATAAAATTGGGGAAATAAAGAATACTGGTCAGGTATTTTGTAGAATTCCTTTTAGGCATTTGTTTGTTTGTTTGCTTAAGTTTTTGTTTGTAAGCTTTTTAAAATTAAACTTTTATTCTGAAATCGTTATATTCACATGCAGTTGTATAAGATAATACAGAAAGATTCTGTGTATCCTTTACCCAGTCTTCCCCAATGATAACATCTTGAAAACTGTAGTCCAATATCACAACCAGGATATTAACAATGATACAGTCAAGATACAGAGCATTCCCATCAGCACAAGAATCCGTCATCCAGCCCAACTCTTGTACTCTTTTGGTTCAGCACATGTTGATTAAGGTCTCCCATGAGCCAGGCTCTGCTCAGGTGCTGGAGAGACAGGGGTGAACAAGAAAGACAAACCTGCCTTTGTGGAGCTTAGCTTCCAAGAGACAGATGTGAACAAGGAAGCACATGCACAGATGACGGAATGTCAGCTAACAAGTGCTGTGAAGAAAAATCAGGAGACTAAGGACTCAGAGAGAGGAGGAAATCCAGAATTCTAACTTCTCCTGAAAATCGAGAGCCCTGGTCATATTGGGCCAGCCTCCCTTCTCAGCACAGTGGGCGGGAGCTTCAGAGCAGCTGCTTGCTTTTGATGGGGCAACTGTTTAATCTGTGTTTCACGTTGAAATCATGTGTAACTATTTTACATCCTGTTTGTTGGAACTTCATGGTGTTGTTCTGGGCTGGTAGTGGCTCTTTAAAAATCTGAGGCGTTTATTTTAAGTGAAATTCCATGGAGAGAGGCGCTTCTGTTGCTTCTAGTCCCACAGTCTGGCCTCACGGTGATGGCGTTTTGTGCATTTAGTGACAACAGACATGGTATATAAAACCTATTGAAGTGTTTTCATTTGTTGGTATTCTTGGTATTATCAAGAAGCTGTGATACAATCAAAGGAGGGGAAAGGTTTTGGACTGCAAATATTTAGAATGAATTTTTCATTTGATCGTCAAATTGTGTCACTCATAAAAGAGATTTCACCATTTTAAGTGCTTTCTGCAGATGATGGGTATTAAAAAAGACTTAAATGGGGCCTTCAGATCAATATGTTGAATGATATCAGTTATTTTTAATCCTGGAAATGAGTGATTTCAAATGAACAGTTAAGGCCAATTTTTATTGTGATAAAATACACATGACATAACTAATTTTTAAGTGTACAATTCAGTGGCATTAAATACATTTACAATGTTGTGTAACCATCCACACTATCTCTTTCTTGAACTTTTTCATCTTCTCAAATAGAAACTCTGTACCCATTAAACAATAACTCCTCATTCCTCCCTTCCCCTGCCCCTGGTAACCTCTAGTCTACTTTGTGTCTCTATGAATTTGCCTCATTTAGGTTTCTCATATAAATGGAATTATAAAATATTTGTCCTTCTGTGTCTGGCTTATTTCACTTGGCATATTGTTTTCAAGGTTTATCCATGTTACAGCATGTATCAGAATTTCATTCTATTTTATGGCTGAATAGTATTCCATTGCATGTATTTTGTTTATCCATTTATGGGGGACACATGGGTTGTTTCCATGTTTTGGTTATTGTGAATAATGCCGCCATGATCATTGGCATAAAAGTATCTGTTCGAGCCCCTGCTATTCAGTTCTTTGGGCTATATACCTAGGAGTGAAATTGTTGGGACATAGTATAATTCTATGTTTAGCTTTTTGAGGATCTGCCAAACTGTTTTCTACCGTGTGTGCACCATTTCACATCTCTTTACTCTTTTGATAGTGTCCTTCAGTGAACAAAAGTTAATTTTAATGAAGTCCATTTTATCTATTTTTTCTTTTGTTGCTTGTGCTTCTGGTGTCAAATCCAAGAAATCAGTGCCAAATCCATTGCCATGAAGCTTTGCCCTAAGATTTCTTCTAAGAATTTTATAGTTTGGGCTTTTAGGTTTAGGTCTTTGATCCCTTTTAAGTAAATTTTTGTATAGTGTATAAAGTAAGTGTCCAATTTCGTTCTTTTTGCATGTGGATATCCAGTTTTCCCAGCACCATTTGTGGAGAAGATGGCTCTTTCCTCCTGTGTGTGTGAGAGCTTTTTCCAGAGCTCTCTATTTTATTCCGTTGTTCTATGTGTCTGTCCTTATGCCAGTACTGCACTGTTTTGATTACTATAACTTTGTAGTAAGTTTTGAAATCAAGAAGTGTGAGTCTTCCAAGTTTGTTCTTCTTCTTAAAGATTTTTTTTTTTTTTTTTTTTGCAACTCAGGGTCCCTTGAAATTCCATATTAATTTTAGGTCAGGTTTTTCTATTTCTGCCAAATTTCATTAGGATTTTGAATTTAGGATTAGGATTTTGATAGAGATTGCATTGAATCTATAGATCACTTTGGATAGTATTGACATCATAACAATGTTATTAAGTTTTCCAATCCATGAACATGGGATGTCTTTCCATTTATTTGCATCTTCTTTAATTTCTTTCAGCATTGCCTTGCAGTTTTCAGTGTACAAGTCTTTCACCTCTTTGGTTAAGTTTATTCCTAAGTATTTCCTTCTTTTTGATGGTATTATAAATGGAATTGTTTTTACAATTTCCTTTAATGTTTGTTCATTGCTAGTGTCTAGAAATGCAACTGTTGATTTTGTATCATGCAACTTTGCTGATTTGTGATTAGCGCCAACAGTTTTTTAATGGAATCTTTAGGGTTTTCCACATATAAGATTGTGCCATCTACAAACAGAAATAATTTTACTTCTTCCTTTCCAGTTTGAGTCCCTTTTATTTATTTTTCTTGTCAACTTGCTGTGGCAATAACTTCCAGTACTATGTTAAATAAAATGATGAAAACAGGCATCCTTGTCTTGTTCCTCATCTTAGAGGAAAAGCTTTCAGTCTTTCACCATTGAGTATGATGTTAGCTGTGGGTTTTTCATAAATGACTTTATCATTTATCATTGAGGGAGCTCCCTTCTATTCCTAGTTTATTGAGCAGTTTTATCATAAAGGAGTGCTGAATTTTGTCAGATCCTTTTTCTACATCAATTGAGATGATCATGTGTGCTTTTTCCCCTTTCTTCTGTTAATGTAGTATATTACATTGATTGATTTTTGTATGGTGAGCCATTCTTGCATACTGGGAATAAATCCCACTTGACCATTCTGTATAATTCTTTTAATATGCTGCTGAATTCAATTTGCTAGTATTTTATTCAGGAATTTGCATCAGTACTCATAAGGATATTGGTCTGTAATTGTCTTTTCCTGTAATTGTCTTTTTTTTTTGGTGTCAGGGTTAGGCTGGCCTCATAGAATGAGTTAGGAAGCATTCCCTCCTCATCACATTTCTGGGAGAGTTTGAGAAGGATTGGTGTTAATTTTTTAAATGTTTGGTAGAATTCACAGTGAAGCCATCTGGATTTTTTGTTGTTGTTGGGAGGCTTTTGATTAATGATTCAATCTCCTTACATGTTACAGGTCTTCTCAGGTTTTCTGTTTCTTCATGGGTCAGTTTTTGCAAATTGTGTGTTTCTAGGCATTTGTCCATCTCAATTTTGACAATTTTTAAACTGAACTGTTGGCAAAATAGTTACTTCTGTCTGTTTGATTTTATTACTTTCTTGCCAAAGAGTGAAACTCTCATTTTAAATGGCATGTTATTTCTTTACCAAGTAGAGTACCAAGGAAGATGAAGATTTTGCTTGTATATATTATTGTTGATATGTATTCTATTTTTGTCAAATATTTAATAAAATGTTTTATTGTATGTCTTGTGACCCATTGAAAGTAGGCAACTGTATATAAGATTATCAGGCTATATAAAAATGTTTCCAGCATACTAGTTACCTATAGTTTAGATTGTAAAGCTTCTATGGAGTTTTTGATAAAATGTCGCTATCAGCTGACAATTATCCTTACTCTTGTAAACTGACTGTGTTTTTACATGGTCTTTAGCCCATTTAATTGGCACAACAGAATGAACCAATGATATATTTGGCTCAAGCTTAAATGTCTCAAGTTTTTTTCAGCAATTGGGTCAGACAGAGCCAGCAGAATCAACCATCTGTGGGGTGTGGGGGCTCTGTGACCGTCTGTGTGGTGTGGGAGCTCTGTGACCGTCTGTGGGGTGTGGGAGCTCTGTGACCGT